>NW_016936635.1:0-29037 GCF_001483705.2 Eufriesea mexicana
AGGAGACTTCAATAGCTACACCATACTTTGGAGATCAGCAAAAACCGATAATACAGAAAAAATTGTAGAAAAGGTGATACTAATTGTAAGCCATAATATAGTACTACTCAACGGTCTAGAACCAACTCATTTCAACGTGGCAAATGAAATCTTCAGCTCAACTGATGTATGTACAACCGAAACGTATGATGTAAGGGCGAGTGTTTAACCCTTTGCGGACGAGAGACGACAGTTGGTGTTTATGTTAGATTTCGTTACCTCCAACGAATAGAAACGCACTATTGGTTCTTGGAAAGATTCCTTACCTGTTGATGTTCTTTCGTACGAAGTGTGAAATGACACATCTTAACAGAGATAAGATGAAATTAATGAAAAATTCTTCTAAGACTGTGGCTCTGACAATGGTTCCTACGTTAGTTGAGACTTCGCGATCGTGGCGAAAGTATCGGAAGAATTTGCATAGAGTGATTTTCTTTAAACCCCGAGAAAAATGGATTTCACAAGTGAACTCAGCTCTAGTGAAAACGAATTTTGTTTTGATACGATCCAAGACAAAATCCAACGTATTCATAAGGAAATTAGTGGAATAGAAAGTGAAAGAAGCGATGAAGATGATGACATAGTAGTGGGTGTGAGAACTCGAAAAATCAGAGTAATAGATAGCGAATACGAAAGTGATAGTGATGCCTCACAAACCTCTGATAAATTAGAATGGACAGATTCTGATGAATCCAGGGAAATACCACCCAGAATGAAATTCATACCGGGCGAAAGACCTGCAGGGCCACAGGTATCCTCCAATGTAAAAGAACCTTTGCATTTCTTCAAGATGTTCTTTACCGACGATGTTCTTTAACCGATCAAGTAATAATAGATGCAAACTATGCTGCAAAAAAGTTAAAAGTAAGTGCGCTATGGTTACGATCGCTCTGGCAAATATGGTACAATGTCACAAAGGAAGAATTTTGAGCGCTTATCGCAGTGATTGTAAATATGGGGATAATACCACTGGCCAATATGAAAGAATATTGGTCAACGGGCCCAATAAGCCACATTTCATTTTATGCGAACAGCTTTACAAGAGATCGATTTATCCAAATTTTTTGAATGTTACATGTACAAATAGTATCGGCACAAGATAGCAACACTACAACACGTTTACAGCTCATAACTGGCTACCTTCATTATATAAACTCAAGACTTTTGAATCATTTTACATCCAGCGAAGAAATTTGTGTCGACGAATTAGTCGTCAAATTCAAAGGTCGAATTTCATCTACTACATATAATCCACAGAAACCAACTAAATGGAGAACTCGAATTTATACACTGGCAGATTTCAATACGGGTGATATTTGTAGAATTTTACCTTACTATGGCAGCCTTACAACGGAAACATTGATAAGACCGAACCTTCCAGTATCGACAAGAATCCCTTTACACTTATATACAATGTTATTGAATAAAGTTCCAGATGCGCCGGGACATAGCAGGTTTACAGATCGATATTACACTAATTACATTTTAGTTAATGAATTATATAAACTGAAGTGTCATTTGACTGGGACAATACTAATTAATAAAAAAGAGTTGCTAGATGCAATAAAAAAAACAACAACTTCCAAAAGGAAAATCAATGGTAGCCAATCGTAAAAATAATGTGACTTCGGCATGGAAAGATAAGAGGATCGTCACGCTATTGACAAATTATTACAATGCAGAAATGGGTACCGTTGAACGAATACTCCGGCATAGTGTTCAAATTGTGGTTAGAAAATCCATTGCTGTCATAAATTATACCAAATTTATGGGCGATGTTGACCTAGCGGATCAGTATTTTTCGGCGTACTGCTTTATGAGGAAGTCTCTGAAGTGGTGCCGCAAATTATTTTTTGGGGGATTGGAAATTTGTTTAATTAATTCGTACATTCTCCACAAACAAGTAAAAAAGCAGAGAAGCGAATAGCCAATTACACATTTAAATTTTGGTAAACCAACTGAGAGGAGATTTTCGACAACCGCGAGGTTGAGCTTCAAGATCGACCTCCAATTCTGACGAAATTCGGCTAAACGAAGAGCTCCATGTAATTCTTACAAAGAAGGATTGCAAAGTTTGTTCTAATCGAAACAAACCAGGTGGAAGACATGAGAGAACCTATTACTGTGATACATGTCCAGATAAGCCAAGAATGCATCTTGGTCAATGTTTTATAAATTATCATACGAAACTAAAATACAGATCGTAACCTTTGCAAAGTTATGTTCTTAAAGATGTAAATACAGATAAACCATCAAAATATAACGTTTTTGTAAGATAATTTGTATATAAGATCATTTTATTGTACCCTGTAAGACAGTCCACACATCTGAGAAAATCGCCTCGTCCTGCTACCTCACCCGGCAAAAAAAGTCATCGTCCGCAAAGGGTTAACAATATCAAAATTACATGGAAGTGACCACTTCCCAATTTTAATCAAAATTCACCCGAGCGAACTCAAAAATAGCTGTGGGTTAATTTGAAGATGGAAATTAGAAAATGCAAGGTGAGAAAAATTCAATCTCCTAATAAACAGTCGCACTGCGCACAAAAATATTTAATCCAATATGACAAAATGGTACATTTCCAGGCTTATGGAGAAACACTATTGCTGTCCCAATTCCTAAACCAGGAAAACATCTTATGGAATCAAACAGTTATCGATCCATAACACTAACTAACATATTATGCAAAGTAGCAGAAAAAATGATAAACTACAGATTCACGAGGGACCATATTCAGCCTGCACACGTCGGTTTTGATGAAATTTATGTGAGAGATACTTCTGAAATAAATATTTGTCACACATATTTTTTTATCGGCTATCGTTCACGTTGAAGGGGTAAAATCAACCTCCAAAGGTAAAGATTGAATATTTTTTGGTACATCCCGAAAACCAGACAGGTTAGAATCAAATTTTTCTTTTTTGCAAAATATATTTTACACGAGGAATGTAACCATGTAGAAATAATTATGAAAAATTAATTTGTTTAAATAATATATTGTTACGAGATCATATCCACCCGGTATTCGACCAAGAAGAGCGGATCGTAACTTCAGTGCAGAACAATCCAGCACCTTCCAGAATGTTCGGTTTAAATAACAATCGGCTATTGACTATTAAAGGAACGTCTTCCATCGAAGTCCAGAGAGTGCTGTCAACCTTTTCAGTAGGGAAAATTTATTCTGATGTAAGACAGTCCACACATCTGAGAAAATCGCCTCGTCCTGCTACCTCACCCGGCAAAAAAAGTCATCGTCCGCAAAGGGTTAACAATATCAAAATTACATGGAAGTGACCACTTCCCAATTTTAATCAAAATTCACCCGAGCGAACTCAAAAATAGCTGTGGGTTAATTTGAAGATGGAAATTAGAAAATGCAAGGTGAGAAAAATTCAATCTCCTAATAAACAGTCGCACTGCGCACAAAAATATTTAATCCAATATGACAAAATGGTACATTTCCAGGCTTATGGAGAAACACTATTGCTGTCCCAATTCCTAAACCAGGAAAACATCTTATGGAATCAAACAGTTATCGATCCATAACACTAACTAACATATTATGCAAAGTAGCAGAAAAAATGATAAACTACAGATTCACGAGGGACCATATTCAGCCTGCACACGTCGGTTTTGATGAAATTTATGTGAGAGATACTTCTGAAATAAATATTTGTCACACATATTTTTTTATCGGCTATCGTTCACGTTGAAGGGGTAAAATCAACCTCCAAAGGTAAAGATTGAATATTTTTTGGTACATCCCGAAAACCAGACAGGTTAGAATCAAATTTTTCTTTCTTGCAAAATATATTTTACACGAGGAATGTAACCATGTAGAAATAATTATAAAAAATTAATTTGTTTAAATAATATATTGTTACGAGATCATATCCACCCGGTATTCGACCAAGAAGAGCGGATCGTAACTTCAGTGCAGAACAATCCAGCACCTTCCAGAATGTTCGGTTTAAATAACAATCGGCTATTGACTATTAAAGGAACGTCTTCCATCGAAGTCCAGAGAGTGCTGTCAACCTTTTCAGTAGGGAAAATTTATTCTGACGTTTTAGGATTCTTCGGCAATCCAGCGATCGAACTTGAAGAATATGGATTACACTCGCGATTTGTAACAATATTATATATGTCCGACATTTTTTTTTATCATTTATCATACTAAATTTTCATGCTAATGAATACGCGTGATGTATGGATCAAAATATGGGATACGTGATTTTGAAATTTTGTATTTTCTTATTATAAATAATAATTATGGCATAAATTTTAGTAATTCTGTGCCATGAAAAGCATTCCGGATCTATTCTACACCTATAGTAAACTTTTTCAATGTTTTGGGTAATTGTTAGTAGTGTAGGATACGTTGTTTATTGCTTTTTGATTAGTCATCAGCGATACAGCGCACTCTAATGTGCAGAATTGCGGTGCGGTACCTATGACTCTTGTAAGGAGCATTGGCTTGCGCATAGGTGCATAGGCCCCGTATTGAGCCCTGTAGGCCCATTGTCAACCAAGTCTTGTGTGTTGTTTAATTTGGTTGTAATGAATATGACGAAAGTAATTCACCGCTAGCTAAAATTGTAGACTGGATTATGTAGCTGTGCGTAATTGCGGACACTGATTGGATTGTTGCAGTTGTTCCTTTTTCGTATGACAGGGTTCGACCAAAGCGCATCTCCAGCTAGAAACCCCTCTGATCTGTATTGAAATATTATTTTCATTGTGACTTTTCTAGTCACGTACGAACCCTCGAAGTATACAGACATGTAAATATTGCGATCCTTGAGTGTAAATATACATAAGCGAACGGTTAGGAAAGTGAGAAAGCGAAACTCGAAAGTGTGCATTCACGATCTAGTTTATATCAATAAATCTCGTTAATTGTGAAATGCAGCAAGTGGAGAGACATATCCTTCGCCGATGTTCACTTCCGTAAGTGATACAGTGACCTCGTATTCTATTGATATCCATATTATGGGCAATCTATATTTGGCAGAACACCTATTATGACTACTGAAGTCGCTACAAACCAACGTTCCCACACATACATAGCTATCGCCGTTAACTTGGAACGCAACATACAGAAACGGTGGGTAATATATGTAGATACCTCACCATAACATCAGGAGTAATCTAGACAACACTTCGATACTAATATGTCCGTTCAAGAACTCACGTGGCAACAAGTAAAACCCTGAAGGAATGAAAGAAATAGTGTTACATTACAACCAAAGAACTACAAAGAAAGAAACAAGCCTTGTACGATATCGATACACAAAACTCCAACAGAGTCTCAGTTGTGAGTAATTGTGTCCTCCGATTCCTCACTACTTTCCACTTCAAGTGCACACATTCTTTGAAATTGTCAAGTTCAAGAACTCACGTGGCAACAAGTAAAACCCTGAAGGAATGAAAGGAATAGTGTTACATTACGACCAAAGAACTACAAAGAAAGAAACAAGCCTTGTACGATATCGATACACAAAACTTCAACAGAGTCTCAGAGCTGAACAGTAACTAACCAATGCAAGAAAATGAAATTACTGAGAATGTCAATGAAAATCCTAATAAAATACGAAAACCACCTTCAATATTCATAGCCGATATTGCAAATTTCCCACTTACGCTAGACAGCTTTAAAACTGTCCTAACAGGTGAAAAGTTTACCTGAAAATCAATGCCATCAGGCTCCATCAAAGTAAACATCAATACACCAGACGCTTACCGAAAACTAATCCGCTTCCTAAAAATAAATAACACAGTACTTCACACGTATCAATACGTATACTCATCACGCGTCAGGAAAGATCTTCCAGAGCTGTTATTAAAAATCTACATAGTTCAATTCCTACAACAGGTATTGAAGATGAACTAGAAAAAAAAGGGTTTTGAAATCAGATGTGTCACTATATATACGTATACAATATGTATATACGTAGCTGGAAAACGAAAGAATCACTCCCTTTATTTTTTGCGAACCAAGTGCCAAGCGAGAAAAATAAAGAAATCCATAGATTCATAAATTAAAACATCTCTATAACACCATAATTGAAGTTATATACCATAGTGTAAAAAGAAAGGGATACCTCAGTGTCATCAATGTCAAAAATATGGACATACCAAGGGGTATTGTACTAAAGCCATTCAACTGCGTGAAATGTACTGTCTATTCATTCCACAAATACTTGCACCAAGGAGAAAAACACTCCTGGAAAAGTGCACTGTGTGACGGTCCACGTCGTGCGAATTGCAAAGGATACAGCGTGTATCGAGGATTACAAAAAGTAAGCGGTTAACCAGATGAAAATACGACAGTAAATAGAAATTATGGAATACGTAAAAACATAAGTTACGCCCAAGCTACAGAAGGTAACACAATGCAGAATGACCATAATGATTCTACTAATAGAACGTTAAATCTACTGCTCCAGAAATTCAAGTCTCTTTTTAAGCACTCAATGAACCAGAACAGTATGATTATAAATCTGCTTACCGCTTCCATCAACAAAAAATAACAATGCATGACAACATGAGAATAGCCTTGTGAAATATAAACGGTCTACTGTTCTCTCACAAGGAGAATGCAAGACCTTCGGGTCACCGATTTAGTTCAAATATTGCACATTGGTAGATTTCGTCCCCTTGTTTATGAAAATATATTATGAAAATAGATTATTATAGGGGCAAACAATTAATAGTTTTTTAAATATTTACAATTAAACATTCGTTAATTACTTATATAGATTTCTATTCGATTTCTATTTTTACCAAGTAAGTTGTTTGACGTGA
The DNA here is from genome assembly GCF_001483705.2 of Eufriesea mexicana. Lineage (NCBI taxonomy): Eukaryota > Metazoa > Arthropoda > Insecta > Hymenoptera > Apidae > Eufriesea > Eufriesea mexicana. Next base: position 6,850 of record NW_016936635.1, read on the forward strand.
TAACAATGGGCTGAACGCTACGCGTTATACTGGAGTGTTCGATGACAGTGAATGGATAAATTTCTTTTCATTCTCTTTTTTTAATTTTCTTTGTATCAATTTATCACATGAAAAAGTGCATAATAGTGTAGGATCAAGATGGATGATGGTTTTATGAGGTGTTTAAGCGAAGTCCCTACTAGCGAAACTCTGATAAGACTTTACTAGGTGACTACGACGGTACCTCGAATCACTAATTACGGTATTCCGACTGACAATTCTATCTCATATGCCTATCTCAACCACTAACGTACTCTCCACAATTTTTAACTCTCAATTTGACTCTTCTCGACAACTAACTCTTAACTATAGATAAAATCTGACTTAATAACTTACCCTAACTAAAATCTTTAACTAAAGAGACTACTTCTGATGACTACCTCTGTCTTCCAGAACGGACCCTTTTAACCTTTTGCGGTCCGCGCTGCAATTGCTATTTCGTCCCAGCCGGTCCGCATAAATTTCGTCAATCGCTCATCCGCTTAGTACTGTTTACTTTGAAAAACATTTTTGAGCTTACTAACGCAACATACTTATCAATGGGTGGTATAAAATAAAAGTTTAAGATTTTGTAAACATTATTTTTTATTGTTCACAGCTTATAATTTACCATGGTATGGATAGCGTGCGTTCCAAATATTCTCCGACATACAATCCCGGTTTTCTGTTCGTATGTCTGCTTCCACTCACTGTAATTGTGTCCTCCGATTCCTCACTACTTTCCACTTCAAGTGCACACATTCTTTGAAATTGTCTTCCTATGACCTCGTGACAATCACTGTCACTACTGTCAAATTGTCACGCACCGTTCTACGTCGTCTTTTCTGTCTAACCATAATCTTTTGAAAAAAATTCTCTTATGGCAATTTCGTCTTTGAAAATATTTTTTGACTGCACTACAAATTCCAACTATACGTCACGATGGGTTTGAAACTACTAAAACTAAGCTCTTGCTTGCAATCAGCATGGCCCATTCGGGATAAGCTACACCGCAGTTCTATCTTAAACGCGGTGTCGAGTGACGCTCGACATAAAACCGTAAAGGGTTAAAGCCCGTCCAGAGGACAAACGCCTCCTCAAAAGAGGAGAAACTCCCTCCACATCAAGGTCAAGAGTAGAGGAGACTACTCCCTCCGAGTTACCCTCTCCGAAGGATCACCTTCGCGGGGACTTTTCCCGAGAGGTGACCGCGGCCGCGTCACCCTCGGTTTATATGCCGGGAAAAACCGGGGTTGTGCAATCACCTCACGTAGTCTGGCCCCGACCTATTACGACCCATCTAGCAGCCAGATCCTAACGGGTCCTCTAGATTTGGCGAAGTGATCCCTACAGGAACACTTTGACCAACGCAACCCAATAGACTAAAAATATCCTACAGCAGATTTTAAATAAATTGTAAATAAATTGTCTATACTTACTGGAAGAATAAAAAAACTTTTATTTGATACACTCAATACATCCAGGTACATATCGTAGGAATGTTGGATGGGCAACAGAGTAAACGTAATTAAAATATAAACGTAATAAATCTTGTCATGAGTATGCTCTAAACGTCGACTTTCAATGCTTCTCGGCCGCCTGTCTCTTCTGGCTATGACAACAAACCGATTCGCTCGTATTCTAACAGATTTATTTTATCCTCGCATTCTAAAACACTTTTCACTCGCATTCAATACTGCCATAAAGATTCCGTTCATACAATCCTTACGCGCGGTCATTTTCTACCTTCTGCACGCACTCACAAATATCAGCCTGAATGCTCAAGTCGAATCTGAGACCGCTGTTTATTGTTACTCGTTTTTGAGAAACTCCAAGGAGAAACTAAAACTGATAAGGAGACTAACGAACGTCGAGATGAATTCGAGTTTGCGATGAGTTTAGCATTAATACGAATGTGAAACAACTATTAAAGGTTGCTCTCATATATTTAGAACAGTGCTTACGCAATGAAAATTTAATTGCCAATGAAGAATTTTCTACAATTTCTGATATAACAATGACGATTGGCGAAAAGCTTACGGAATATATTATTGACCTATTAAATGAGCAGCAAATAGTGGTAAAAGAATGCTCGATTGATCACAATGAATTGGATCATGAAAATGTATACGAAGAAATCACATACGAAAATTCTGTGAATAATGAATGGTATGTACCAGAAGAAGAAAAGGGCAAATTAATGTTAAACGATATTCCGTTAAAGAATAAAATTAAACTAATTACTTTGGCACATCAATATCCTTCGTGGAGTTCAAAAAGACTACGAAACAGAGGAAGCAAATATTTAAAAAGGAAAGATAGGGAAAAAGATTCGCAAGGAAAAGCAAATTAAGGACGAAGGGACCATTTTTTATAAGTATAACGCAATCGATCAATGGACTTATGATCGTAAGAATGTACAGCAGGTTACAACCCGCCAACTTCGACGATAGGTTCTGGCATGTACAAATCGATATAAATCAGATGATTTTAGATTGAAATCGGTTGGTGTCATATTTTAAAAATAAGCATAGAATTTGTCAAAGGAAAGTCACAAAATACGTTTCACTTAAAAATATTGCATCTTCGGAGGAAATAATGAAGATTTTGAAGAAATTGTAAAATTTATTACACAAAAATTTGATCCAAGGTATATAATTAATACCGATCAAGCGGGTTGCCAATATCAATCTACTTTGGATAGAACATTGGCAACCCTAAGAGGAAAAACTGTATTTGTTCATCGGAAAAATATTGACCAAACAATGCAAATATACACAGTCCAGTGTGCTATTAGAGCATCTGGAAATGTGTTACCTTTTGTATTTTTGTGCACACAGGAGTCTACGGGAAAATTTGGACCAATTAAGGAGAAAACAATAGATGAATTATAAATAAAATGTGGAAACATAATCATATCATATTCAAAATCGAACAAGCTAACGGATAAAATATATAACACCTTTTTAAAATCTATGCTCCAACCTTACGTGAAAAACGAAAACTTTTCTTTGTTAATCGATTCATGGCGATGACAAACAGATGTACAAATATATGACGATTTATTTGTCACGGATGAAGGAGTATGTACTTATACTCTGAAACTGATTCCGCCCAAGTATACGTCTTTACTGCGGCCATATAATATCTAGTTCTATCAGCAAATTAAACATTTTTTTAAACAAATTCAAAATTGTAATTATCTAGTAGAGACTGAGCGAGAAATTGCAAACAGGAAAGACATAATAAAATTGCATTCTCCCATATATATAACCAGTTGTGTGCACCAGTATTCGGTTCCATATTAAAATACGCATGGTTTGCAGCTGAGTTAATGACCGAAAGGAACATTTTCAAAAACGTAAATCAAGTCTGTTTTCCAAAAGAAATAGAAATAGAAAAGTAAATGTTCATGCTGCGATACCATACTTATTCGATGTACAAAATGTTTTTCCATATTCTGTTTTCCTTGCTTCTACGGTAAATTTCACCGCTGTACCAAACAATGATAGTAAGTATTTTATTTTCATGTTTATTTCGTCAATGTGACATATACTTTTCTTATTGTATTCTCCCTTTCTCCAAACACAGGTGACCAGAAAGTTAAGGTGCTTTTCTTCTCTTTCCTTTTGCATAATATTTTCATTATTTTGTACTATATGTATACTTAGATCTACTGATTGTATCGAATAAAACTTCTATTAGTCATCCAGTAAGTTTAGACAATTTATTTACAATTTATTTAAAATCTATCGTGCATTTTTACATGCGATAAACTGATACAAAGTAAAAAGAACGTTTAAGAAAATAAAAAAGAAATTGATCCATTCACCAGTATCGAACCCCAATAATACCGCGCAGGAAGATCAGTCAATTATTAGCACGCCACACAACTACTTGGTAAACGGTATGAATAAAAATCCATATAAGAAAGTAACGAATTTTGAATTACAAATATTTAAAGAACTATTGAGTGTTTGCCCTTATAATAGTATATTTGTATAATATATTTTCATAAACAAGGGAATGAAATCTACCAATGTGCAATACTTGAAATAAATCAGTGATCCGAAGGTCTTGCATTCTCCTAATCAGACATGCAGTAAGTAAAGATAAATTTGATAAATTCTTTAACACGCTTAGTATGAGTATACAAAGCACCGTGAATGGAATTCAAGGCTCAACAACTCTAAAGACAAAGAACTCCATAAAACAATGACATCAAGAGGATATAGTCACATCAGCACAGGCGAACCGACATACTGGCCAACCGACCCCATAAAAACTCCAAACCAACTTGACTTTTTTATAGCCAAAGGTATCTCGTTAACTCAGGTTGTGGTAAATACAAGCTTTGACTTGTCATCTGATCATTCGCCAATTATACTCACACTGAGCTCTACGTTTGTAGAAAATGAAAAACAGTCGTACTGGACAAATTCGAAAACAGGATGGTCTCTGCACAAAACACTTATAAACAGCAATATAGATCTCAAAATTCCATTAAGAACTGCAAACAACATAGATCAGGCAGTAGAACTTTTAACTAAGACGATGCAAGATGCAGCATATCAATCGACACCTGAAACCAAAACTGAAAATAAACAGGCGATGAACCATGCATTATCCGTGAGAATGAAAATTACAGAAAAGAGAAAACCAAGGAAGAAATGACAGCTGTCTAGACACCCCGGTAATAAGAGGATACTAAACAAGTTAACTAAGAAACTCACAAACATGCTACACAAAACTATAAATGAGTGTATCCAAGAGTACCTTCAAGGCTTATTTCCGCGATAGAAAAATAACTATTCCTTGTGGAAAATCGCAAAAAAAAAATTGGAAAGGCCAACTAGTCACATCTCTTCCATAAAAATGGAAAATAACCAATGGGCCAGGAGTGATCAAGAAAAAGCCAATATATTTTCGAATTACTTACCTATAATATTCAGACCGAATGACATAGCAACGTTCCACAACGGCTACAGAGATATCAATAACTTCCTTAACGCTTCTTCGTAACCTTATGAACCCATCAAACATTTCAGTTCCAGAGAAATAGTACAAGAAATATGGAAACTCAACGATAGCAAAAGCACCTGAATACGATCTTATTACCGCAAAAATGTTGAAAGAAGTACCAAAAACGAAAGATGTAGTAGCGATTACATAAATATACAACGCGATACTGAGAATCCAGTATTTTCCCAAATCTATACAGCACACCTTCTCAAGAAAAAAATTTACTCATAGCCACATACGTGGACGATAGCGCGTTCTTGGCTTTCCATAAAAACCCTACTGAGACATCACGATTCTTGCAGGGAGCTCTGGATAAGACTGCAGAATGGAGGAAAAAATATAAAATTAAAATCAACGCGAACAAATCAGCACACAGTACATTTATCACCAGACATGTTACGTCTCCTGCAATTGTACTGAACAATAAATACCTTGAAACAAAGGATTGCATCAGATACCTCAGTCTGCACATGGATAAAAGACTCAGATGGAAAGACCGCGTAAAAAAAAATAGAAAGTTAATCACAACTTAATCACAAAATGAGAACCATGTATTAGATCCTGGGACGGAAATCGGAACTTACGCTATACAATAAATTACTTCTGCGTAAAGTCGCTATTATTCCAATTTGGATATATGCGATACAACTCTGAGGATGTGCCAAGAGAAGTAACATAAATATCATACAAAGGTTCCAGAACGAAACACTGAGAACTATTACTGCTGCCCCATGGTGCATTGCCTCAGATTCTCTACATAAAGATTTGATATAATTGGCGAATGCCTCAAGAACCTAAATCATACACCGCAACACGGAAAACTGTAAAGGAACAAACCAACCTATTTGCTGAATTAAATAAAGAAAGGAACATCATATACAATGTTAGCGGCAATGCTACGGAGCGATTGTCGTATGTAAACCATTTAACTCATCAAATCTGCTGATTAGCTCAATGAAGCTAGTTTTAGATGTAATTTAGTATTAATAAAAACAAAAATTGTGACTTTCAAAATAGCTTCTTACAGTCATCACAAAGTTATCAACTGTCACATTAATGTCATCAAACTTGGTTGGCAGTAACGTGTAATAAATTTCGCTGTCTTTCTTGACAACGATAATTCTTTACACTTATCAATTAAAGTTTTATTTTCTGCTAATTCAGTTTTCATATCATTTGACTGTTGGATCGTTATTAGCACCATAATTGTACCTTTCCATCAAAATATTAATTACATTAATCACATTAATTTTCATATTTAAAAAGATATCTGTAATAAACTACTAGAAGGGAATTAATAATATATATTCATATAAAGCTGAATTTTATAATTTAGAAATTGATATTAATCAGAATACCTTTACATATGTATTGTATTTACCATTACCATTATATAATATTACCAACCTGAATATCGATAGTGAATTGTCCACGGTGACGAATTGTAAGAGCGACCAGCTAGTTTGCGATTTCTACTGATTTCGCCAGGAAACTGAATGTTAAACGACTGTCCTAAAAAGACTAACTCTCAGATTTCCTTTGCGTCAATTGAAAAGAAAATCGGGAATCTGCTAACGGGTGGATGTTCCGTGGTTGATAGATCATTTGATGGAGGTCGTCCTCTTGATTTGCGATTTAGTCAAAATAAAGAAGAAGCAGCATCCTCCACGCGATGTTGCAGTGGAAAAACGCATAGCTCAAGCGAGAAACTTTTCAGTTATAAATGCATAAGATCCTTTTATTTATAAATAACTAGAAAGCAATATATACTATGATAACTATGCTAGTTATGCTAATTACGCACCGCCGTTTATGATCCCTTTGAACACCGAAGCCTAGCGAGAACCAGCGCGCACAACCCGGTCTACCCCTGCAAGCCCCTTGTCATCCAATTCTTCCGTGTCGTTTAACATGATTAAAACAAACCCAGATATGAATTGCGGCCTGTGTCCGATCGTTATCCCATGCAATAAAAGAATATTATCGAAAAAGGAATAATGAAGTAAATGTAAAATAGGAAAGTTCAGTGGCTGAATTATTTTGGCAATTGGAACTTAGTTGTCAGAAAACCATAACGAAGTTATCGGAGCCTTTTTGTTTCGCGGCGGTATTTATTGGATCATCTCATAAGTTCAAGCCGTTTTTTACTCTTCTATTTGAAATTCCATACCTTTAAATATTAAGGAAAATGTAGTCGCCCTTTCGTTCTACAACTTCTTCCAATTTCGTTAGCAAAAACATGATCCCATCACTATAAAATTTGTTTGGATTTAGATTAAAGTATCTTTTAATATCATTTTTTATTCTGTCAAATTTATATTGTAAATATTTCCGAATTCTTTGCTTGTTAAAAGATGTGTACAGAACAAAATAGGTGATAGTAAGATGGGATAATATCCGGAGAATATGGTAGATATATTAGAATTTCGCAGCCGAATTCAGTTAACTTTTTTTTATATACCTTCTGCCACGTGCGGTTTGGCATTAACATGATAAAAGAGCACTTTTTTTTCTTTCTCTTTTTTTATAATTTTTCTCACTGAGCACAGTAAATATCGGCATTAATTGTCTGAGTATTCGGTAATAACTGAAAAACAATACTCCTTGGTAATCCTACCATGTGTAAAGGAATACCTTGCAAGAATATAAACCCGATTTTGCAACTCGTTGAGATGGTTCTCCTCGTGTACACCAATCTCGTTTTCTGTAGGGATTATTATATAAAGTCCACTTTTTATCACCAGTCACGATGCATTTCATAAAAGGCTTTTTTATTGCGTGCAAGCAATTTTTGCCATGTTTTCTTTTTGGAACTTTATAACATTAGATGCCGAAAATAAATTCGCGTTTCACTCGTGATTTCGCACGGTGTAAAATGTAAAATACTTATGATTCCTTAACTTCTTGCTTTCGAAGATCTTCTTCCTACTGAACAAAACCATGACACCTTAATTATTCCACCCGTTTATCCTTACGTTTATAAAACGCGATGTGTGAGATATAACATCACGGCACGACTTAGGGGATGTCCTAATATTAACGATATTATCATAAATATTTTAATAAGAAAGCACAATTATATATATGTCATTCAAAGGTAATATACATGAAAGCGTATGCTCCTTCCAATTATGGTTGGTTTTCTATTTTACAACCTCATTGCTCTATATTGGAAAATATTCTTTTATTACATCGAGTAACGGCCGAAAACGACCGACAATCAACACTGTATTTTATTTTAACCAAATTAACACGTTCGTCGTCGCGTCAGCCATATCTGGGTGACGGGTATGCTTCTGTGGGGGCTCCGTCACCCAAATATGGGTTAAATAGGATTTTCAGCTAGATTTTTAAAAGAAATTTAATGCAATAAGCACTGAATTATAAATATAGGATATACAACAGAAAAATATTAAAAATATATACATTATACTATACTTTTTATTAATTTATATTTAGGATAAAATATTACATTATAATATGTCGCATGGTATTCGTTAAAACAGTCTAAACATATTTGACGTGATTTTGGACAATTGGAACAATAGGTCGTAGTTTTTTTACATTTTTCATAATTGTCTGTCAATATGTTTGAGTGGTAAAACTTTACCAAGTCTGCTACTCTGTTCTATCGTTTGGTTATTTGCAAAATGCAAGTTTGCTTATAGTAATTCAAAACGATCACAGGAAATGGAAAATTGTAAGTAGGGGCTGTTGACCAACATCTAACGAGCGATCTTTGTACTAGACGCATCCAAATGATCAGTCCGATAACGTTCTAGCTCTCAGACAGTAGGATTTGGGCCCCGCGAGAAATTCAACCGAATCGCGTTGGACGACGAACGTGTTAAACATAAAACTTAGTTGACCATGGGCCAGCAGAAGCCGATACCGGTTCGTGCGGGTTTATGCGCCTATGCGCAAGTCTACAGTGATAGGTACAGCGCCGCAATTTTGCATGCTACAGTGCGCTGTATCGCTGATGGCTAATTGAAGAACAATAAACAACATATCCTACATTATTAATAATCGCCCAAAACATCCAAAAGTTTACTATAAGCGTAAAATACGTCACGGAATGCTTCCCACAGCACGGAATTATTTATAGTGAGAAAATAAAAAATTCCAAAAACACGTATCCCCTATTTTGATCCACAGATCATGCGTATTCATTTACATGAAAATGAATTAACATTTAGTATGATAAACGATTTAAAAAATGTCGAATATATTTAATACATTATTTAAACAAATTAATTTTCCATTTCTACATGGTTATATGCCCATGTAAAATTTTACAACAAAAAATTTCATTTTAACCCATTTGGTTCTCGAGATGTTACCAAAAATATGCTTCGAATTCTTATCATTGAAAGCTGATTTCACCCCTTCAAAATGAACGGCGACCGATAAAAAGAATTCCGTATCAAATATACCTTTAAAAACTATCTCTCACATAAATTTCATCGAAATCAGCGTTTGCGGATTATATGGTCACTTGACAGACGAGCTTTTGAAACAAATGATATAATATCTGCGCATGAAAACGGGCTCAGGTCTTGTCATTCAATAATGGACCAATTAAGACTGAAGCACATATCAAAGATGAGGTCATAAATAACCAACATATGACGCTAATATGTCTGGATTTAGGAAAAGGATATATGATATCCAGTCAAAGAACTGTAAATATCATGAAGAAAGTATGTATTCACGGAAACGTGTTAAAATTAATAAATTTCCTAGAAACTAGATATATAAAAGTGTGAATCAACAACAACTCTCTCACTCTCTCTCTCTCTCTCTCTCTCTCTCTCAGAAATCGTAAAAAATAAATTTTTTATTAAGAAATTTGATTTACAATTATATATTTACAATGTTTTCATACGCGAAAAATGAATATAAAACAAAGACGGGAGGAATCGAACCCCAGACCTGCATCATAGGAATTTTCGGGTGTTGCTATTAACCCACAACACCACTTGAAAACTATTGGGAATAAATCAGTAGTTATAGAAGTAATAAAACTTTAATCGTAAATATCTCAAAAGCTATTGAGTAGTGGCAGTTATAATAACATATATTCTTGACATCAAATTGTTTTGTTGCGTTCCAAATGTGAAAGCTATCATCAAATTGGTCAAACTTTAAACTTAAATATTCCAACAGTCCCGTGTGATCTTAAAAAATAAGAAGAAACAAGTTCTACTAAAAATAAAAGACGATCAGATCGTCCAAAACTTTTAACTACATGGGAGCAGCGGCAAATTATACAAACAATCATAAAGAACCCTTTCACGAGTGCCTAGAATTTGGCCGCTGATATCGCGACAACATCGGGTAAAAATAATAATGCTCAAACTGTAATAAATGTATTACATAATTCTGAATTACATGGTAGGGCGGCCAGAAAAAAGGACGTTTATAAATGAATGCAACAAAGAAATAATATTTTGATTTTACAAAAAGATATATTGAAAAGCCGATAAAGTTTTGGTAATACGTTATTGTTAATAACGAAAGTAAAGTCATTACTTCTGAGTTTGATGGAAAAAAATTTGTATGGTGAAAACCAAATAGCGAACTTTATCAGAAAAAATTACGACTAGCCATCAAACACGGCGAAGGAAGTGTTTTAGTGTGGGGATGCGTGTGATATAATGCGAATGGAAATCTTAAGTTTATTAATGATACAATGAAAGATAATAAATATATTGACATATCGGGTATTAATTTATTAAGTGGCGCAAATTAATTTGCGCTAAAATTAGGAATCGGTAAGACTTACTATTTTATTCACAACAATGATCCCAAATATACTGCCGAGGAAACTAGAGCATGATTATTATACAATGCTAAAATAGTGATTGTTTCACCACCTTAATCATTCGATGCAAACCCGATTGAAAATTTATAGCACAGACTCGAATGGCAAATAAGAATAAAACATATTTCAAGAAAAAATGACTTAAAAAAGTACTTTTGACAAATGGCTAACAATAACAAAAGAAACGACAGAATATATCGTACTTATAGATTGAATGCCAAGGAGATTATAAAATTAGCCATTTTTGTTTAAAATTTGTGCTGTAAGAAGTATAATTCAAGTTGATCAATGTGCGATCTATATTGGGACCTATTAGATCAAAGTACGGCCCGCGTGGGGCACGGTGCGCGTGGGCTGATGGCGGTCGACGTGTATTTAATGTGTGCCTGGCGACCGGCGTACGTTTCACATGGGCACGAAGAATGCTTGATTTTTGTTTCACCTAACAACGCTAAAATATATCTCATTTTGTTCTTTTCTTTATTTACAATTCCTCAACGAATCCCAGGCAGGTTATGTGCCCAGGGACCAAATAATCAAAGTAAAATTAAGAAAAATTATAAAAGGGATAAAAGTGAGATTAAATATGACCTTGTGTCACGTATTCGGGTTCAGTATTATCAACATCGAAAATACGCAACAAATAGAAAAAGTAGGAAATGGTAACTACGAATCATAGAAAATTCAAATGTAGAGTATTTTACATTTTAATGAATTGTGGAGATATGTGTAAGCGGAATAGATTATTCTAACTGAAGAAAGAGATGTGGTTTAGTTTTGAATTCAGTATGTTGTCGACTTTGAAACCCGATTATACAAGCCTTCGCACTAAAGTTTAGTACATCAGTTCTGAAAATCGTTTTCGTGAACTATATAAAATTGTATTTTTGTTATCCAACATGTAGTAGTAGTAGTGACTCGACAATCATAAATGCCAGTGCTGGTGATAATATGAACTCAACCGATGACAGTTCAACTCCATCTGAGAATGCAAGACAGAAGAATACAATTGACAATGACTTCAAATATCATGACGCGAAATATTAAAAATTCGTGAAATATCAAATATGAGATTTTCAGAGATTTCAGTAGACGAGAGATTTCGATTGTTGAAAAGTTGCCTCCACTTTGTAGACAACAACGTGAGTTCTACCGTATTGATCGCTTTTTCATCTCAACAAATCAATACACCAAATCAACATTTTTCCGTAGACGAAAATTTATTATACAAAGGAAGGTTGGGATAGAAGCAATACTTGCCATTGAAAAGATCCAGATTCGGAATAAAAACCTTTATGCTTTGCGAGGCAAACACGGGATACATTTATTCTCAAATAATATATACTGAGAAGGGCGCAGTTATAAATGAAGAATACAAAAACTTATCACAACCGACAAGCATTGTCCTGATACTTGCAGAATCATTGTTAGGTAAAGGACACTGATTTAACACGGGCAATTACTATGCATCACCCTAATTAGCCAGCATATTATTCACACGCAATACCGATATTTATTGGACCGCACGGCAATAAATAAAAAACACATACCAGCAACTATAAAAACTGAAAAATTAAAAAGAGAGGACAAAATAGCATTTCAGGGCGAAGAAATCTGCATTCTCAAATGAAAGAATAAGAAGGATGTTGTAATATTATCAACCATTCGCAACGCGCATATGACAACGGTGCAGAACAAGAATGAGGCAAAAATAATTCCAAAGAAGAAACAGAGGTAAAAAATATTATTAGCTACATGGGATGCATATATATTGTATAAAAAGGGAGGCGGAACAAGGACACATTTACAGTTTCAACTTGAACTAATAGACAAATTAATAGCAAAATATCACGAGAAAGTACCAAGACCGAGCAAAGGGGATAGACCTTCCTCTACTCCCACACCGCTTCGATTGACAGAGAGATATTTTATTGGCATTATTCCGCCAACTGCCAATAAGACCAAACCGTATAAACTTTATGTAATATGCTGCTATAAGTGGGGAAAAAGTGAGGAAAGACACAAGGTTCTACTACAAGGTACGGATTGCGATGGCTGCTTATGTATCGCGTGTTTTAAAATCTATCATACACGAACTAATACATAACAAGATACATATAAAACACATTTTTCTACATTTTTTATTATACACCGAAATGTTTTCGAACGTAAAAAAACTGGCCATTCCTTTGAATCTAAATTCGTAATTTTACCACATTGTGAAAGGGTTAATAAGAAAATCACAATTTTGATTCCCAGCAAGTATTTTGGTAAGAATATTTGAATATCATGTACAGATACGCTAAATAGTTATAAATTGGAGAATATCAGTTTTTTCACATAGAATTGTGTCGTGGACTCCACATTACACCAGCAGAGTAGCTTGAAATTTTCCGTTTTCGAAATGAAAAATTGACGCTTCGTGATATTTCTAATCGTCTTAGAATTTCAATTAGTGCCGCCCACCAAACACTAAAGCACATAAGACTAAACAGAAGTGAAAATGACACATTGCGTGAGAAACGACCATGAAAAGCAACTCCACAATTGGACAAGACCATAGACCGTTTGTTAGAAGCAAATCGATTTCAAACTGCAGTTGATATTCATCAAAAAATTTCGACTCGAATGGGCACATAAATTGGATAGTATAGACGCTATTAGATAGTATACACACTATCTGACGACGTTTAGCAGAATTCGGATTAAAAGGTCATGTTGTATATAAAAAAAAAACGCTTATAAATCGACAAAATTATAAAGCAGGATTAAGTTTCGCCAAAGAACACCTTCTCTGAACAAGAAATCAATAGTCCAGGGTAATGTTTGCAGAAAAATCTAAATTCAACTGTCTTGGACCAGATGGAAGAATTTACGTAAGACAAAAAATAAATGAGAAATTTAATTCAAAATACATAAGGTCAACAATTAAAGGAAGAGGGGGCTCTCTGTTATGGCCTAGGCTAGAATGGCTATAAATGGTTCTGGTCTAATTTGCCGTATGGTAAATAGTAATGGCATTATGAGTCAGCATCGGCATTATGATTGACATCCTAGACAAAAATTAAATACACTTTGCTGAAAAAAACTTATCAGCAGACTGGATATTTCAATCAGACAATGATCCTAAACACACGTCTATGAAGGCTAAACGATTTTTGAAGGAACATAATACTAACTCCATGCATTGGCCAGCATAATCACCCGATTTGAACTCTATTGAACATCTCTGAAATTATGTAGATGAGGAAATTAAAATGGTAAAATCTCCCAATTTAAATAATTTGTACACTGTAGTCAAAAATGCATGAAAGAACATTTCATCCGACCGATGCATCATATTTATTAATTCTATGCCTCGTCGCTGTGCTGTGATGATAAAAAATAAAGGTGGTCCAACAAAATATTGATTACTAGTTATCAATATGTTGTATTAGTAAGGAAATTTATATTCAAAAAATAAAGTAAGTTACTTCTTTAAACATAATTGGTGTTTCCCCGTTTTCGACAATGTATCTTTTTTTTATTAAGAATCAGACAATTTTTTATTAAGAATTATACAAACTATACTCATAAATGAAGTTAAGTAATCGTACTTTCAACATATTCAAACAGAAAAGGAGAAATATTAGTATTACCATTAGGACACTGCATTAAATATGAAAAATACTTTCTCCCTATTTATATGTTTGCTACTGTATGTAAATGATGTAATGTACTAGCGTTGCGTAGTGTTAAGAATTTAACGTGTGCCAAAGAAAAAACTTAAACGCGAGTTTAAAATGAAAGATTTCGGTACAATAAAAAGTATCTGAGGGATTAAAGTTGAAAGAAACAGACCAACTGTGGACATGAGATTAACGCAAGAAAAGATCATCTTTTAGCAAAATTTAGCATGAAGAATGCAAAACCGATGGCGACTTCAATGGAATCAAACGTTAAGTTAACTAGGAAAGACGGACCTACAGTATGTGGCAAAAATACAGCACACTTTGTAATTTAAATAAAAATTTTATACGTAGTTGAAAATGATTATTTCTGATGTAGTGTACTAGTTACAAATTTTTGCTGAAACTATTTCTATTTAAATTGTAAACAGTAGCCTTCGAAGATATAGCTCAAAAAGTAAACAAAGCGCTTATTGTCGCAACAGAATGAGAACGCAATAAAAAATTAAATGGCGGTGGAATACAAACACTTAAAGCATTAAAACAAGAGAATTTTTCAACCTCAAAAATTGCTTCTATTGTGCACTTCTAATTTTACCTCTGCAACAAGACAACTTGAAGCTGGTGTAAATAGAAATATAAGAAATGTACAACGTTGTATTCAGCAACGCAAATATTTAAAATAGAAGAAATTAGTTAAACAGCCAACATTAACTAAGAAACAGAGAGAAGCTCGACTACAATTTCCGAAAAATCATATCCATTGCAGAAAGAAATGGCGAAAAAATTTTTACCGATGTGAAACGCTTTAATTTAGATGGACCGACTAGATGGAACAAGTTATTATTTTCACGGTCTTAGAAAAGAAGTACAAATTTGAAGCCGTAATCAGATGGGTGGAGGAGAAGTTATCAACAATTGGGTATTATGGCAAAGTAAAAATTACGTTTACAAATGGAACGCTAAACAGTCAAAAGTATATGCAACTTATCAGCAAACAAATAAACAAGTTTGTAACGACAACTGCTGGTGAACAGTTCATTTTTCAGCAGAACAATGCGGCTGTTCATACGGCAACGTGTGTAACTGGCCAGTTCGTTCCCCTGATATTAATATAATCGAAAATTGTTGGACACAATTGACCAAAGCTGTGTAAACGCTAAAGGGAAACAATTTCAAACAGTTAAAGAATTAAAGGAATAAGACGAGATTTGGACTTGATTGTAGGTGGTGTGTGTGACGTGTGTTGCGAGCGAGGTATAAAACGATTTGTGAATTATCGGCTATCAAGAAGTGTTCAGGGGTAGCAAAAAGGCGTGAGCAATAGTAGTTGACGAGAATTACAGATGAAAGTGTAGGCAACGACAGATAAGAGCAGACAGAGTTATGAGAGTCGCGGAAAAATAGATAACAGCAATAAGTTAGGTTGAAAAGGCGTAGAAAGGCGGGAAAGGCCTAAGAAACTGGAAACGCTCGGTCGGTAAGGAAAAGTCCGGAGCATGGTGATAAACCAGAGGGGATAAGTAGAAAAGAAATGTTAACGAGCACAGAAAAAGTCCTGCAAGGAAGAGGAGAGAGCAAAACGGGTAAAGAATTGTAATTAGTTGAAAGTTAAAGTATGGAGGCTGTGAATGTGTAGAAATATTTTTGTATATCAAATTCATTCCTGGGCTTAAGAGCTGAAATTAATAATTTATACTAATATAATAATAACATATAATTATACATATAATACAAAATTGGAATACTATAAGCCGAAATTGTATCCAAATTGTACACAATAAAGGAGGACACACCAAGTATTTGAAATAACATTAGCAAAGTATATTGTATGTTATAGCAAGAATGTGGTATTATTTTTTCGCACCACTCCTACGTTATTTTTAATTATTTTTTAATATCATTAAATAAAAGCTTTCATTATTTTTGTAAATGAACTAAAATAATTTGTTACACTCATTAAAAATTCGAAATATACAAAATATAGTAAAATAATCCTTTCAAATTAAAAAAAAAAAAAAATATATTTTCAAGATGTGCTATTATTTTGTCGCATACTGTAAATCTGAACAGAAACAAGACACAATGAAAACTGTTCCGTATCGTGAACTAGTTGGTGATTCGATTTACTTGGACAATGCAACTCGTCTTAACTTTGACATTTGTATCAAGCGCGTTAAATCACTTTTGCTCAGACCCAGTGCCAACTTATTGGAAACTTATGAAACGCGTTTTAAGGTATTCGAGAGATACAGCAAATTACGGAATAACGTACGAGAAAAACGATAAGCCTCTAATCGCTCATGTGGATGTTGATTGGGCCGGAAACATTGATAACTGAAGATTCTGTACGGTACTCTGTAGTGTACAACTATGATCGTGTTAACAATTGGATCTAGACCTGGTAATCGAAAGTGCAGAAGTCCGTAGTGCTTTCTGCGATGGAAGCAGAGTATATAGTGTTATCCGAAGTTGCAGAAAACTTAACTTTTATATGAGACGGTTAATATGCTATATAGGTTTCAAAGCATGATTGCGAGTGCTATTACAGTGTTCTATGATAATCAAAGCACGATACAATTATGTAAGCGTGCATCACAAGAAAAGCAAGTATATGATACAATTCGATACCATTTTTCACGTGAAGCTTGTAAAAATGGTAAAATCAGTGTTAAGTATTTAAGCATCAACTGTATGCTAGCAGATTTATTAACAAAATCTTTATCAAAGGTATTACGTAGCAGATACGTACGTATGTTAAACTTGTGACTTGTAGCAGTATTAAATGTGATAAAAGTATGTTGTATGTATGATAGTATACAATGTGTATCGATCTTATTTATTGCGGGGGACTTTCTTTGTTTACAAAGCCTGCCTTCATTAACGAATTCCAACATGTGCTACATGAATAGTTTTCTCACTAAAAAATATAAATTTTTATTGTATTATTCTAATTGTATAGTTTATTTGATTATTTTTTCATGGTTAGATTAGGTAATTGTTGTTAAGTCATCAAATAAAGTATATTTCAACATTACTTTCCTCTTCTAAAAAAAGTTATTGCAAAAATACCTTTAGAAAGGCTTTCCTTTAGAAAACAAAAGATTTTACGAAACGTCTACAGTGAACACGTCATGGCAACAGAAATAAGTCCGCGCTTACAAATCACCTCTATTGAATAAGAACTGAATGCCTTAAGGAGGACCATTTCATCGTTTGTCCAAGAAACTAAAACAGCAATAAAAATATTACAGAAAAATACGAGGTTTGATCGTCACCTTCGATTCTGCTCTAGGATACCTAAAGATGCACAAATGTGCTCTCTTTGCAAAAGAAGTTCGGAGCAGCCGCTTACAAGTGCATAGCACCATGTTCATTTAGAAAAAGCTCTCATGGAAACTAGTTCAAGTGTTATCTACAGAGACTATAGGTGATAGTAATAACAACCTACTTCTTCGAGAACAACGCCTCTTGTGCGAGTGTGTGAAATGTGTGTTCTCCTCGGCTAGTACCGCGATCCTTCGTGACAATAAATCTGCACCTACAAAATGTTCCCTATGAACAATGGCCCCGAGGACCTTAGTCCTTACCAGATATATCAAAACGCTTAAACTCAGCAACCGCAATTGCAATCACACCAAACATCAAATACACAAATAACACACTTCCAGCCAACATAAGTTACTGGAAAACCATCACCAATAAAAAATAATTATATACCTGTAACAGAGAATCAATATAATGTGATTCAACACTCCCAAAATCCCCAATAGACTTCTTACCAATAGAGAACGTGCTATATCCAACAAGCTAACTTTCTCTATCTTAATGAGGATATAATTATGAATGAAAAAAATAGCAATAATAATTCATGGCAGTTAGTGGACCCCGATAAAAGATAAAGGATACATATCAATGGTAATCCAACAGACGTAAATTCGAATCTATCATCAAATTCAGATACAGAATATTAACAGCAGACGACAACGACAAAGAAACGGAAACAAACACGAACACATTCAAAATGAGTACTTCTAAACCCCTTGTAATCCTTGCATATGCAGTAGTCAACTTTCCGTCAATAATACACAAATTGGGTAAAATAATAGAGAAAGGAAAGGTCGACACAAAAACCATGACCAATAATAATGTGGAAATTAAAATACGTGCAGAAAATTAGCGAAATACATGATGGAAAATCAAATAATCTATCATACCTACCAACCAAAGAAGAAAAGGTCGTACAGAATAGTCACCAAGTACTTACACTATTCTACGAATACAAAGGCAATATCAAAGAAACTGTCTGAATTGGGACACGAAGTTAGAAATATAATCAACGTAAGACAAAAACAAACAAAAGTACCTCTAAACTTATTTTTTGTCGACCTCGAACCGAGAACAACACTGCAGTCTACAAAATACAAAAACTTCAAAATAGTATTATTCCGATAGAACCACCAAAGAAAATGAAGAAGGCGTACAATGCTCAAAATGCCAAAGGTACGAGCACAACACGTATTGCAAAAGACTGTATACCTGTGTGAAGTGCTGGGACCACGTAACACGACTAACCTGCAAAAGACCAAAAACACACCAGTCTCGAGTGTTCTGCATGGGGGAGCTCACCCTGCAAATTATATCGACTATGAATATCACCATCGAATCTACAAATCCACGAAATCTGATAACTCTACACCTCGTCAAGAGCATACAGAAAATCAAATCCAAAAACGGCAACAACCTAAACAGACACATTATCATCAACATCTACAATATATACACCAAATCAAAGCTACAGCTATTCAGATGTTACAGACAACAAGACCAAACAAACATGTTCACATAACACAAACGACGATGTAAACAGCATTGGCGTATTCGACAAATTTCTAAAGAATTTTAAATTAATTCCTTAAATTTTAAATTAATTAGTTCGACGAACCTAAGTTCGAACGAATTCAATAAAACAGCATGATTCTCATCATACTAACAAACCTTATCAGTAGCAAAAATGGCTAAGTTTCTTTGCACTGCTTTATGAAACACGAATGGCCTCGCCCGACACAAAGAAGAGGTAAAAACCTTCCTTCAACAACACCTAATAGACTTAATTGATCGGTGGAACGCATTTCGCTAAAAATCATACTTTAACATGCAAGTTAAGAACTTGCAGTTATTATAAAGGATACTATCGACGACCATGAGTTGGTGACACGAGTGAAAATTAAAACACTTCCATACGACTTACTAGTGTCAGGAGTATTTTGCCCTTCTAAATATAATCGAAAGAAAAATGAGTATAAAGACTTCTTCTATACGCTTGGCTGTAAATCCGTAACTGGAGGAGATTATAATAGCAAAAATATGCTGTGGAGCTGAAGACTATCGACAACTACAGATAAAGAACTAGCATATCTGCTACAAGATAAAAATTATACATTTCTATCCAACGGAACTCCTACCTACTGAACCTCCTAGCCACGGACACCAAAAAAGTCCTTGACCTACTAGATCTCTTTGTTCTCAATTGAATTGCAAAGACATTCTTAAGTATAGAATCGGAACTCAACCTACATTCAGACTACATCCCAATAATAGCATCAATCAGTACAGATGCAATTTGCAGAATAGTAGCACCTAAACTACAGAACTCCAGAATAGGTTGTGAGCTATACAGACAGAGTATCAACAGCAACCTAAACTTAAAAATAAACCTGAAAAATCTCAAAGAACTGGAATCAGTTACAGACAACTTAATCTTGACCATGCAGCAAGCAGTCCAGATCGCTACTACATAAGTAACACCTGGAAAACCATTTGAAAATAACCTTCTAGAAATAAAAAAGCTAATTAGCTAAAAAAAAAAAGAGGGACTAAAACTAAATGGCAACGCTATGACTTTCCCTCAGACAAAACCATCTATCAGAAACTAAACAATAAACTTAGGTACAAAATAAAACAAATAAGAGACAATTCATTTAATAACTACGTAACTAATCTTAACCGTTATGGTAATTCTATATGGAAGGCAGTAAAAACAGTGACAAAACCAGTGCAACAAAATACACCGTTCGTAAACAAATCAAATCAAAGTCAAATCCGTAAACAATATCCGATCCGATGGGACCATGGGCAAAGAGCATCAAAGAAAAGATGAACCTTTTTTCAGAATATCTCGAGGAAGTGTTCACCCCAAATAGTTCTAAGCGGGACTACAAAATCATGCAAGAGTTTACTAGCAATGCTACACGCATCAATACCATAAATCTCACAACTCCTAAGGAAATAATTAAAGAAATACTGAAACTGAATAACAAAAGTTATTTGTTCTAGATCTAACAGTGACAAAAATGCTGAAAGAGCTTCCAAGTAAACGATTAGTCATGCTAACATATATTTTCAATGCCACTTTAAGTCTAAATTACTAGCCTATGTCTTTAAAAATGGCAGACATAATAATCATATTAAAACCGATGAAAAACTCACATGATGTCTCATCCTATAAACCGATCAGCCTACTTTCTATTATTTTTAAATTACTAGGAAAACTAATACTACACCGAATCAGACCATTGCTAAGCACAGCAAATAAACAAATCTATGGAGGAAGAAAACTACTACACATCTGTATTCATAGACATTGAGCAGGCCTTCCATAAAGTAATGGCACATTGGTCTCCTATATAAAATAAAGTTACACTTGCCAGATTATTATAAGCTTTTCAAATCGTACCTACAAGACCGCCAATTCAGAATTACAGTAAACGAGAAAGTTTCTAACATATACAAAATCAAAGTAGGTGTAGAACAGGCACTTCCAGGCACTTCTCTAGGACCAGTTTTATAATTGTTATATATTTACGTCAGATATATCAACTATACCAAACACCACAATAGGAAAATTTGCTGACGATACAGTGATATTTTCTAGCCATGAAAAACCTAACATAGCTGTCTATAATGTTTATTACAGGGAGTTGTTAACTATTTGCACGGCTGTTAAATACTTAAAACATATTCTTCAAAGCCAGCAATTCGTGATTAAAACCAATCTAATCCAACAGACCTATTGCGTAGACATTTTGTTAACGTTTAGAAAAAGACGAGTCCCAGACAATTTCGTCAGTTAAATTTGATATCGCGATTTTCGAGAGAAATAGTATACATCGAGGGAGACAATAATGCGATGGCAGATGCCTTATCAATTAATACGCTGGCAATCCTCACAACCCAGAGGATATACGATGAGCAGGGTGTAGACTGGGAACACGCCTGAATATTGAAGGGAAAACGGCAAAATAATAATATTATATAATAAAATATTAAACTCTACGTGGACATTCCAACAGGATGCATTTTAAAAAGTCTACAGCGTGCGGTTTTTAATATTATACATAATGCTTCACATCCGTGTGAAAAAATTACTACCAGACATTTAAAGGAAGGGATATAAGGATGCCCTGATGTGTGCACGAGAATGTTTCTTATCAAAGATTCAAAATTAATAAACGCGTCAAAATGAACCCGAATAAAATCAATGTAACAGACAATCGTTTTGATTACATTCATGTAGACATTTTATATATGCCAGCAACGAAGGGTTATAAGTATCGTTTAACAATCATTGACAAATTCTCCAGATTTCCAGTA
>NW_016936635.1:29351-35508 GCF_001483705.2 Eufriesea mexicana
TTTTTTTGCAACTAAATCAGAAGATACCGATGATACTGAAGATATTGATTCCAGAGATGAAATTGTTTCTGGCCAAACATAGAAATAATAGGTTAATCATTGACTACGAAAAGGCAAAGCAGTTTTAGAAAGCTGAGAGTTGGAAATCAATACATCGAATTGAAATAAATGCTTTCACATGGATCTGTTTGTTTATTATTGTTCATTTCGGGAGAAGAGAATTACGGGAATACAAAAATCATTTATGGCGAAAAAATCAAGCCTTATAAAGACTAATTTATACAGCCATTATGTCTCATAACTGATTCAAAAATATCCTTAGATTTACCGTTTCAATGACAACATAACACGAGAAGAAAGAAAATCTTGTAACAAACTATCAGCTTATACAAAAACTGCTTAGAGAATATATATGTCGACGATATACGTACATGTCGGTGGCCACTCTCTTTGTTCATACACTACATTGACATAACAATATATAATGCGTTTGTCGTATGGCTGACAAAAAAAAAAAAAACAGAATGGGAAAATCATAATACCATCAGTAACAAACGAAAAGTATTTCTTGAAAAATTAGCACAAGAATTATATATGAATAACATTGAAGGTCAAGCCATGCAATTTGAAAGTGGGAAAACAACTTTTCAAAAACATGTGGTAAACGCCATCAAAAATACCGAAGGTAAGATTCAAAATTAACTTAACGACGTGGGAAGTTCGGCACATTGTTACCAAACTATACAGCTATTTGGTAAACATAGAATTGAGTATTTTCCCCTATAGTGTTATATTTTCATAAAAAAAGGAACAAAATCTACCAATATACAAAGTTTGAACTAAATCGATGATCCGAAGGCCTTGGTCTCTACATGTAAGTCTAAGATATTCAGAAGTATTTGTAGAGGTCATCTCCGAAATTTAGATGTTATGGTATATTTTCTGGTCATTTTGTCGGTCACGTCTATGCCGAATAATTGTCTCCGGTACATAAACACCATTTTTGTTCAATCCCTAAGGAAGTATGCATTGTACTAAGAATCAGCCTACCTTTTTATTTGGTTTATACTCCGTTCAACGAGAATTGGCAGGAAATATAAACAGATACACGTGAGAGACCCGTGATCAGAACAGGGCTGAAACGTAATATCGAGATCATTACACAGTAGGGATGCATATGCTTGCATGGCTGTGTATGCGTCATCCAGGAGCCCTTCTCAGAACCGTTACAAAACGTCCCGGAGCAGCGTCGTTCAGCAGCCATTTATCTCCGGCCGCAGCATCAATCACGTAAACTTTCTGCTTATATATCCTATCAATTCTCGTTGAACGGAGTATAGTTTTGTAAATTATCAGATTACAACCATTTAAACGATATAATTTTGTTGACAAACGTGTCATATTATCCTTTGCTTGTTTCCCCGGTTTTGGTAGTTCACTTTTATTTGCGCGTATTGTTCCAACAACTGTAGTTTCTCTTGCTAAAAGTTTAGTCGCTATCAGCACGCTTATAAAGAAAAAAATGTCGATGGTTATATTCCTTTCATATCCTCTATAGGAATCTACTAATTTCGGAGTGACAAACTCTCCAAGTGGAACTGAAAGTACTCTCCTTTCATCTTTCTCCAAATATGAAAAGCTGTTTATCATATTGGGTCATCCCACAAATGCTTGCCACGGTGCAATTTATATTTTCCGTGAAGAATTTCATAAACATAAAGTGATAAAAGGGTAGAATAACTAAGGTCTCATGGTTTTGTTCAATCGAAAGAAGATTATCAAGAGCAAAAAGTCTAGTCATGTAGCAAAAGGTACTCAAACAGATTAAGTGAATTTGTCTGGGAAATTTTAATACTTTCACCTTATTCTCCGGATATTATCCCATCGGATTACCATCTCTTTCGTTTTCTACATCTTTTAACGAGCAAAGAATACAGGAATACTCGCAAAATAAAAAATGATCTTGAAAGATACTTTAATCAAAAGCCAATAGAATTCTATAGTGATGATATGATAATGCCTTTGTCAACAGATGGGAAGAAGTTGTGCAATGAAAAGACGACTACATTTTTTCTTAATATTGAATGGTATGTTCGATATATAATTTTAAATAATATATTTGCTATTTACATCGGACACTAACCAGAAATTTATACCAAATTTGTCCAATTTTGGGCATGTACCGAGTAAATCTACTAAATCTACACCTTGCTTTTGTTGGAAATAATTGTTCATCGATAGCAATATATGGTAATACAACGCGATTGATATAATATCACTTTGAACGCAATATGTAACTTTGTATAATGTAAGTGAAATTCCTTCAGACTGAATGAGCAGAGCAGTACGGACTTTTCATGCCCTACAAGAATATTGAAAAATAATTATAACCTGCCATTTAAAAAACATACTGATGAATTCATATTCTCGTAAAAATATGACCTTGGAAAGGTATCAATGCTACCGCCATATGTGTCCCTTCAAACAGAGCAACTTTGTCCTAAAATATTTTTTCATAGAGTCATAAGTAAAACAGACATTTAATTGTACCCATTCAAGTGCCCCACCCTGTATATAATAATATATTCATAATAAAACCATTAAGAATATCATGATAGAGTATCGTGATAAATAAATGAATATGCTTAAATAATACTTAAACGCTACGCTTTGCATCATCTACAAATCCTGTAACATTACCATGTTTGGGAAAACATTATAATTGCGATTATCAAACTCTTACAAATTCATGAACAATTGCGTTTATTTATTAACAACTTTATATTAAAAAGTTATTCCAATTGTTACGAAAAAGTATATGGAAACATATACGTATTATACATATAAAAAGTGATATCTATTGGACGACGCTTTTGGTGACGAGCACGCATGACTACAGCCCTGATGAAGTTATATGGACGAGCAATGCCTGCGTGGTGGCAAAATACAGTTTACGCGTTGCAGATGTACATTTTACCATCCTGTCAACATTTAAGATCATCCTGACATTTTATTGGGTGGTTTTTTCTTCAGAAGCCAAATAAAGAACTTGTGAGTTATTAAACTATAATGCTCACGCCATCTATCAATCACTTATTTAATTTTTATCTTTATTCTTCTGTTTTCTTCCTTTTTTTTCTTTCAGTACATGTTATCTTACGCAGTGCAAATGTAATTAATGAAATGTTTTAGTTAATGAAATGTGTATTAACTAATTGGTTCTCTCGTGTAAACCGTCGTAGGTTACCGGTCCAGGCTTAAATGTATTGTATAAAATGTATCTCGGAAAGTTTATCTGATATAAAATACTTATGTAACCACGTGTTCAGTGAGGTTATGTTAACCACGTGGTGGCAATTTACATCGAAAGAGTATAGCAAATACTGAAATTGTAATGAATATTGCAGGAATAGATCATCTAACGAGGAATAATTACGATTCCTGGAAGTTGCAAGCGGAAGTATTACTAATAAAAAATAAAGTATGGGGGTATCTAAACGGAACAAATCTGAAATCGCAGGCAAAGAAGGGCAAACGTGAACCAATTCCAGCACAGCTAGAATGGATTCAGACAGATACGGAAGGAAGGTCACATATTATTCTTGCAATTAGTCCATTAGAGTTGTGCTATATAAAAGATTGTCGTATGTCACATGAAGTATGACCTAAGTTGGAAGGCATATATGCACCCAAAGGTTCTGCATGAATTAACTCTTAAGCAATTAACTCTTAAATAGTGAAACAGAATAAGAATATCCAAGACCATTTAACATCCTCTTTGATGTTGTAGGCAAATTAGCAGCAATGTCAGTTGGTATTAATAATGATTTATTACCAATTTTGTTACTATACAGTTTACTCTAATCGTTTGAGAATTTTAGATGTGCAATTGAGAACCATAATGACTACCAGATCCTAAAATGCTAAGAATAAAAATAACAGAGGAGTATGAAGCTCGAAAATCCAGAAATAAAGATGATAATACTTCTGATGCATTTGTGGCAAAACAGAAGGGTATCAGAAATAGTTATTGAAAATAAAATAAGGAAATCCTAAAACTTTTGAAAACTATGAAAGACCTGTAAAGAGTAAGGTAGTATGTTTTCGATGTCATACATTTGGACATATAAGCAGACAATGTCATGTGAGTTTTAACGACCCTTCAAGGCACAGTACTTGACACAGATGAGAACACGTACTTGACAGAGGTTATATCACAACCAGACGTTTTACACATTAGCAAAGAAGTAAATTCTAACTGGTGTCTGAATAGTGAATGATAGGATAGTGAATAGTTAATGACAACAAAAAGGAAACGAAGAGGTAAAAGAGAAGAATCTATATTGCGTGGATACTGAACCATTTTCACTTGGTTTAGAAGAACAAATTAATGATGAGTCTCTAGAAGTCGGAGAAGCGGTTGAAGCCATACAGGAAAGCAGTCGGAGAGGTCGAGGTAGACCAAGAAAAGTTACGACTGGGAAAAGGATGTGGTCCAAACTTATTTATAATTATAGTCCGCAGTTTAGTGCTTCAGCTCCATCTAGCCCATCCATAGAGACATTAAAAAATGATGAGGCTATTGTTATTGAAGTAAATGTTGAAGAAGCACTGCTGAGCTTAGATCAAGATGACTGGATTATGGCTATATATTCCAAAATGAAGAGTTTGATTCAAAACGGAACGAAAATGTTGCAGATTTGTTTTAACTAATAAGTATACTCCTACAGGGGAGATAGAGCGTAAAAAAGCCAAGCTAGTTGCTAAGAGCTATTCCCAATGACCTGATACAGACTATAAGAAAATGTTTGCACCAGTGGCACGACTTGATTCACTGCGACTGATTGTAGCGTTAGCAGCAAAGCATAGACTTCTATTACATCAATTACATGTAGAAACAGCCTTTCTGAACAGGGAGATGGAAGAAACGATTTTTATGAAGACGCCTGATTTCCTTAAACATATGTTGCGAGGAATTACATTGAAGGAAGATAAAAAAAATCTAGTATTTAGTTGGGCTACTCAGATGAATGAGAATATGGAGAAAAAGGGGTACCTTGTATGCTACCTCAAAAGAGCCCCGTATAGATTAAAAGAGGGCGGACGCCAATGGCACTTGAAGTTGAAGCAAAAACTTATTAATTAATGAGTGTATTTATCATGAAAAACGAAGCAATGATATTATGCTTATTTTAACCTTTGTGGATGACAAACTGATTACATATAAGAATCAAACATGCACGAACGAGGTTAAAAGAAAAATAAAAGAGAATTTCGAAGCAAGAGATCTGAGTCTTGTTAAGTATTGTTCAGGAATAGGAATTCAAATAATTCAGTAGAAGAATAAAATTATGCTTTTCCAAGAGAAATATATTAAGGAACTACTGTTGCAATTTGAAATGGGCTATGCTAATCTAGTGTCGACGCCAATGACTCCAGGGACACACTTACTCAAGGATCAAGATGATAATGAAGATGTGGAAGAACATAAGCCTTATCGTGAGTTGATTGGATATTTGATATACCTGACCATGGGAACACGGCTCACACGGTAAATGTCTTAAGCCAGTTCAATGACCGTCACAAAAGGAGATTTTTTCAGAAAACAAAATAATGATAATCTCGCAGGATATGTTAACGCAAGTTGAGGGAGTTGTCCCTTAAAACGGCGATCATATATTGAATACGCCTTCTTACTCGGCGAATCTACTATAACCTGGGAGTCACATAAACAATGGTCCGTGGCTCTTTCTACTACCGAAGTCGAATATATGACATTGGCCAAAACCGTAAAAGAAGCTAAAAGAAGTAAAAGAAGAAAAGAATTCATTTGCAAATTTTTTTAAGGGAACAAACGCTTAGCCAGACAACACTTCTGAACAATAATAGGGAAGCGAATCTTCTTGCACAGAATACGATGTTCCATCAAAAGACTAAGCATATTGATATTCGATATCACTTTGTTCTGGATGTGCTAAGGGACGAAACAATTAAGTTGGAGCATATGCGAACTGAAAAAATAACCGCAGATATATTTAACAAAGCCCAAAGCCTTAACTCAAAGCATATGCGTTGTACACAATTTCTGGGAATATCATAAGATTATTTTTAGTTTCATCATTTTCAACAATTGTTCGCGTTATGGGGGGGGGGGGGG
>NW_016936635.1:35694-46565 GCF_001483705.2 Eufriesea mexicana
TTTTTAGTGAATGTTTTAATTTTCAAGTATTTCCCGACATATGTTTATATGGACTTGTTTCATCTATTTAACCTCAGTAACATGTCTAAGTTTGGTCTCCACCTTTTTAGACATCCTGTATACGTATGTACATACACCAATCAACTTTTATGATATTAGCTAAAACACTAACGCATATTATGCCAGTATGTAAAACATACTGTAAGTAAAATTACCATTGCCTAACATACAATTCAGTAGAAAACTTTCCTGTACAACATTAAATAATAATAATAACATAAGATTACCAGAGGGAGAAAAAACAAGAATGAGTATGTAGTAAGAATGCACTATTGATACTACAAGCTTTTACCTTGGACACATATTTCGAAGCACATTGATCCAATGCCATCAGAGGGAAAGCTATATACAATATGAAGTGAAACACCTTCGCTGAAGTAAATAATACTTTTAGAAATATAAAACAATACAAATAGGAGGGAAGTGGAATCTGACTTTCCCCTTGCACTCGGACTCCAAGAAATATAATCTAATATAACCTAATCACTATCCTACATAACACACACAATGATACAATTTAAATTATTATAACAGAACTTGGAAAATATTGAAGAAAAAATTCAGCAATTATTTAGATAGCCGATAATATCTCCGAATACGATAATTTTTAATTATATTGTAAAAATCAACATTTTTATTAACATTTTCCTTTACATGTAATGTAAATAGCGATGTAACCACTGCCAGGCATTAGTCTGCAAGATATTTGTAAAAGAAACTATTGCTACTACTGTATTAAATCCGGCCTATACGCACGTGATGCGCAAATGCCCTAGAGTTTACATGCACGCTATTACGGAACGAAAAAGCTGCACGAAGAATTGCGATAAATTGTAACGAGAAATATGTAAATTAGTGAAATATTCAAAAGTAGCCTTTGAAATCTAAAATTTAAAACAGAAATATTTTCTATTACAGTTGACCTTGTGTAACTTTGAATGATCTTTGTATTCGTCTTAAAATTCTTTACCAGAATATAAATAAAAATTACTTTCCTACTGCGAAAAGCAAGCAACTTGTTCAGGTAGCCTGTTTTAAATTCCTCGCCCTGTATATATATTGGTTACAGACCATTGCGACAGTCGTAAAATATTTAGAGAAAAAGTAGATAGAAGACTATACGGTCAAAGACACACGCATACACTTTAACCACGGATGTACACTTAAGTAGATAAGCAGAAATCAATATATAGTACAAAAAGTTTTTTAGTAATATCTCTGAAACTATTAAATTCCTAAAACTGAAACTTTAGATTTAAGGTTAATTTCCCCACTTCTACCTCTTCAAAATCAATTTGGAACGACTATTCAGGCCTCTCAGAATTATAGCCAAAGTCTATTTAAAATTTCAACGCTTAGGCGGTGGAGACATTCCGCTATTCCCTTTGGTACCTCCTCCCTATAAAGTTCAACCCAAACCTAACTTTGATTGAACTGAATAATATATCCTATATTTAACTCAAGATTAAGTTAAGTTAGATTAAATTTATCAGAATGGGGTGCAAGAGAGAGACAGGCTCCTACCCCAACCCAAACATTTGGTTTCAATGAATAATTTTTAATGAATTTTTCCACTGCAAAATTGAGTAGTAAGATACTTTCTATGCCATTGTTTCGTGGAATAAATAACAGTGCTGAGTATAAACCGTTCATTTTTCAGCAGACATCAACAGTGCGGCCAACGTATCAGACAACTACCGTTTTTGTTTGCGACCCGACCACAGATGCCCATATATGGATAAATTCAATGTAACAATAGCGTTCAAAGAATTCTAATAATATCTTTAAAACTAAAGCTGATACTTATGACTGGACGAAGATTAAAAATTATTTAAAATATTACCCTCTACGACATACATGAAAATCAACAAAATCGATGACGAACCAGTACATTGATAAGTTTACCAAATAATCGTTTGCAAATTTATATATATATTCTTTATTCTCTGAAATACACCAATTGAAACTAAAAATAATATAAAAAGATAACACACCATACATTAATCAATAGTAAATTTGGATAAATATTTAATTGAATGACTTTACCCTAAATTAACTTTTTTCTTCCCGATGTTTTCACAAAATATTGTATCTTAGCATCAATAAACAATATAAGTTGAGGAAGTTTAAAAAAATAATGTCCCTTTACTGTTTCTTTGTAAAAAATAAAATCTGAAGAAACTGCGGAATGCGTGAACGAATCTTAATAGTTTTGTAGCATGTTATACGGGACAAATTTCTAAACAACTTTTATTTAATTACCTCTTGATCTTAGTCTTCGACATATTTGTAAAAATTCCTAGTACTACTGTATTAAACTTTGGCCATGT
The DNA here is from genome assembly GCF_001483705.2 of Eufriesea mexicana. Lineage (NCBI taxonomy): Eukaryota > Metazoa > Arthropoda > Insecta > Hymenoptera > Apidae > Eufriesea > Eufriesea mexicana. Next base: position 38,085 of record NW_016936635.1, read on the forward strand.
GTGTATCGGTGACAGATTCGGTTTGGAAAGGAACACCACTCGCCTAGTGTATACAGCTGTATACAACTTCAAACTACCATTTGAAGTTTCGGCCTCAATTATTTCTTAACCTAAAATTCTTGTCAAATAAAATTTACTCTGCTTCGAAGAGAACATTTTATAATGGTCATAAGTTTTTGCCAGGTGGACGTGTTTCCGAGATTTCATTAACCTTGGTTTGTTTTAACGCATTGACCGCCGTGCTTATTTTACGTGGTTTGTCCATGACGTCAACATGAATTTTTTATGAATATGCGATGCATATTATGTTGAAATATTATTTACAGCGGATAAGTTGAGTTGTGCAATCATGTTTAATGCATTTTTCATAGTGGGAGTCACCGGTGACCCCGAGCCGCTCTAGACCATTTTTGCGATTATCAGTCCTTTCAAATTGGTAAAGTGTTCTGATGATGAAATTTTCATTTATTCAAGTAACTGCTTATAGAAAAAACCTCGTCACGAATTAGAAAAAAATTCCGAGAAAAGTACGAAATGTAAAATGATTTTGCAAAGTATACTACGAAAAAAATTCAAAGTAGCTAAAGAGAATAAATGCAAAGAATTCGACTAGAAAAATGGTGACATATTGTGCCGATTGTATTGGATAGATGATAGCATCACCTTTTCTTTGCCTAAAGTGCTTCAATGTGATTCATCGCAATATCACAGATAATTTGTATATATTTCATGTATTAAAATTATTTTTATATGTTCTATATGTTATAACATTAATTTCTTCAAGTCATTATAATAGCAATGGTATTATTGAAAAATTTATCAGTATCAATATTTATTCTAATTATGTATTTTTACTATTGGTAGTGTCGGTGGTCACAAGTGATCCTCACGGTGCTACAGCACATCAAATGCCGGTCACCGGTGGCCCCCACGGCAGCCAACGTGTTGATGGAACTGCGTATTTTTTTATGCAAACGTATAGTGCGTTTCAGGATGAATTTATTGACCTATAATACTTTGGTCTTTGAAGGTCATTCAAAGTCATTTAATGCTGTTTAAAATGTATCTTCATTAAACGTCCCGAAAAATTATCTTCCTAGATTATTTCGTCGTTTCGTATGTAAACATAACACGAACTCACACTAATGGTCGTTTTTACTTATATTTACAAACATATATCAAAAATACAAAAAGAACAAATATTTCGGATGTGGTTCCAACATGATGATGCTCAAGAAACTTTAAACTATGTGTTTCTTCATCATTGAATAGGAAGAGGAAATAACATTCGCTTCCACTCAGGGGATGGGACCCTCCTTCTTGTGCAATTTTATAAAAGATAAAGTTTACCAAACTAAACCCACCACTCAAAAATATGAAGGACTGCATTAGCGATGTCTGTGGCTAAATGAATAGAACACTCGATGACGTGAAACTATCATTTGAAAACAATTAATTTGAAAAATCATTTCCGATAAATATACCTTCCAGGTCCTGTGTCATTGACACATGGACAGACAAAGTTCAATGCAATAGTATCAACAATTATTATTTCAAATTTAATGTTCCTTGCAAAAAAAAATAGCGAAAGCAAATTACTTTCTCAACTTCCTCCGATCCATACTTTTTATTGATGCTGGAACACAGTATTCTATTTTAAAAACTGAACAAAATGAAATACTTAGGGCAAAATCACCATAGTAAATATTTAGCTAAATTTTTGTTTTCTATACTTATATAAAGACTAGAATTAATACCCTCTGGAGAAAGTATAACAAATATTCCGTAACGAAAGTTAAGAAACTTTTAATAAAAATAATGATGTGTAAATATTTGTAATTTTTATGAAAATCTACCAAGATTGCACTTGGATGTGGATGATTGCATGACATTTATGAAACATTGATTCGATTAATCGAACACAAAACTCAACAACCATATTCTTACAATTTTTTGCTCCGCTTTATTCGTAAAATTAATATTTAATAAAATCCCATAAATGTCTAATTAGATTCAAATCAAGGGTTCAACTTGATCACTTATATAACACTATCCAGCATTATTCCATTGGGTAATTCGTAGAGTTTACCTTCCTGAATACGAATCCGCAAACGAAATTGCTCTATCGCCCTCTGTTTTCGAAAAATATGAGTTTTTCTAAAAGCGCCTGATTTTTCGCTAAAATGAAAAAATTACACGGAAATTAAAAAAGTTAAGAGGTTTATTATCTTAAAAGTTAGGTCAGAGTTACCTAAGTTTATCGATATCCGTAATTATAATTATTTATGCTTTCAAACAATTACAGTTTATCATCAAAGTTTAAAAATAAACCATTGAGCCTACTCTGTACGCACTATTCTTTCATTTTTACAATAAATTCTTTATCCAGCATGAATTTGCTATACGATAGTATCGTATTCTGTAGACTTTTTCGTAGACCAGCCAAAGAAAATGTCAGGATGATCTTAAATATTGACAAGACGGTAAAACGTACATCTGCAGCCCGTTGTAGCGACCATCATTCTCACCCTCGCCACTAGATGGATTCCGACTTCGAGGACTTTCCCGTAAGTCCTCGGAAAGACCTATATATATATATATAACTTCCCATCCTTCCAATAGTATACCAGTCTAAGGCAGGGCACTTTTGCCTTGACTTTCGTGAGTGTCGGACGTACCTGCCGATCCTCCGCAGCTCGAAGCCTTTAACCGTAAACGCTTATACCTGTGCTGAACAGTGAAAACACGTTTTCCATAGTGCATTAATAGAACACCATCAAAATAGACAACAACATATCAAATAAACAAGGAAGAGTGATCTCTTGCAGACAGTGGAGAATAAACTACCCGTAAACTAAACTAACCTAACCTAACCTAACCTAACCATCACGGAGTAATATAATCATTGAAAAAAAAAAACGACATCGATGAAGTATTGAAGATTATAAAGGAGAAAGGACTAACACAAAAGAGCATTATCAAGATTAATGGTCAAATAAACAAGACTGCTAAACTGAAAAATTTAAAAATTCAGAAACCATCGACAAAACTTAATAGTCAAAAAAATATCATTACTGTCGCCACGGAAATTGACAGACATGCCGTCAATGAAGAAAGTAGCCAGAACCACTGCAACAAAGGAAGCAAGTGAGAAACCTGTAGCCCTGCAATACGATGAGCTGCTAAAAATTATTGATGAATTAAACAAGACAGTAGAACTACTCTCGAAACAACTTGATGAAGAGAGAGCAAAGAACAACGGGGAAAAATTCCCGCCCTACGTCATTCAGCCACGCCGAGCCACCGAGACAGGTAGCCTATACAGCAGCCCCGGAAAACGATGCGTCGCCCGAAAATAGGGAACAATGGACGAAAGTGGAACCAAGCAAGAGATCTCGTCCGACCCAGACCACCAGTCCAGTAGCCAGCAGCGGCACCAGCACCAGCTGCCACCAGCAGGCCCAGAGGATGGAAGCACCACTTCCACTCATCGCAAAGAAGATAAAGAAAACCACCGTCATCGAACAACAAAGTTCGCCACAGGGACCTACTGCCAATCAGGTAAGAAACGCGAGGCCACCCCCTATTACGATATTCGACGCAGCCTGTAAAACCACTATAAAAATCGTTTCGCAAATAACAATGGACTTTTACGCCAAAAAAAATTACCAACAGCAAACACCTTTTGCATTTGTATTCAATAACTGCGCATAAAACTGTATGCGAATTACTAAAAAAACACAACATAAAGTTTTCTACCTACACCCCGAAAGGCACGAGAAACATATCGGTGCTATTAAAAAACTTAGACGACGACTTCGAGTCGGAAATAGTACTTAATGAGCTCCGTTCGAAAAATATTCCAAATATTCACTTCGAAGGGGTAAAGAAAATCAATTCTGGAAAGGAGGAAGCTCCCAATCTATATAGTACAGCTGTCTTCTGACAGCAAAACGGATAACTTGAAATAGATAAAAATTGTGCTTCGTTCCCTAATCCATTGGGAAAAGATATTAAAAAAAGATCGAGTGCAAAATGCAAAAGGTGTCAAAGAATAGGCCACATTGCACTAAATTGTAACTTGGAGTATAGATGCGTCAAATGCAACGTTCAACATAATCCAGGAGAATGTCCCCGACCATACGCAATAGTTGATAAGCCTTACTGCGTCAACTGCAAGAGCTTCGGTTACCCTGCTTCCTACAGGGGATCCCGAAGCTCCAAGAGTTGAAGCAGAAAATAGGGAAAAGAAAACAGCTCATAAAAATAGAAAGGGAAAGAAAGCAACAATTAATAAATAAAATAATAAATCCGAATATCTCCTACAGCGCAATGCTCTCGGGCAAACAAACAAAAACGCATACAGAAATGCAAGCTACCGCCAGTGTAGAAACCAACAAACCCACACGAACTGACTCACTGAACACATCCAACGCGACATTACTATGAGAAATTAGACAAATGTCAAACTCTATAAACCAACAGATCGCGCGTATAGTGGAAACAGTAGAAATAAATAGCAATAAAATCAACTTCATCGCAGAATCCCTCGGAATAGACTTTTAATGGATACTCCCCGGAGGATACTAGTGATACACATTGATAACAAACTTACGTTAAAAACGACTGAACATAATACAGATAAACGTAAACTCCATTATAACGAATGAAAGACGGGCCTCTCTCCTGGACTGTCTAAATGAACGAAAACCGGATATAGTTTTACTGTGCGAAACGAAATTAAATCCTCGACACAGAATTGTGTTTGAGAATTACTATTTCGTTCGTAACGATAGATTTAACGCTAAACATATAAAAATATATTTTAATATAAAATTAATATAAAATATATTTTATATTTTATTATATATTTTATTTCATAAGTTTTATGAAATAAAACTTCAAGGCACGGCGAAGCTATTCATAATCGCAGGGTATGCGATGCTGAATGGTAAGAAAGAGTTTATGGCAGAGTTTAAATCCCTATTCAGGCAGCTTGAATTATATAGAGCCAATAATTATTATATCCTAGCCGATGACCTGAACGCGAAACATCACTCTTGGGGTAATGCCACAAACAATAGCAGAGGGACACAACTGAACGTGTGGGCCCTCGAAAACTATACCCCATTATCGACTCTCCATCCACAGGACAGCAATACCATCCTATCCAAAAAGCAGGGCCTTCATAGACCTTTGCTTAGCGGTTAGCCGCATCATATTCCACAACATACCCAGTCACCACACCCTAGACTCATTTGAATATGATAGCGACCATATATTGACCATGTCTTGATAGAAATGTCGATACCCTCGACAGCAACGTTAGAAATAGACAAATTAGTGACACCAGACAATACCTTCATGGTATTCCTTCTTCCCTTATGGAAGAATAAAATCTGCAGCATATCTCCGCGACAGCCCTCGAAATTCTTTCTCGCGATTAACAGTATATTCCGACTGAAGGAAACAAGCGCCATAAGAACCTTAAAAATTCCTATGGCGAATGCACACCTCCTTCGAGACACAAACGTACGATTCGACACTCGCCAGACAGACGCACGACAAAACGTTCTTATTACTGATACAGAACATAAACTAAACGTACTCGGTAACTACTTCGAATCGGTCCACACGCAGAACATGCACATGGGGAAAGACCAGCTTTCCCGCATCATTCAACAGAAAATCGACAAACTTAGACAGGACACTTTGGAAGACCGATTCAACGACAAGACAGACTGCACGTTCGACAACAACAACACGGCGGAGGATCCAAATGACGCATGTGTACCCGCGGACTACTTCACCACATTCACAGAACTAAAACTAACGTTCAAATTTAGTTCAAAAAACTAAATAACAAAAAATCCTCCAGTTTCGACAACATTCCTAATATTGCGCTCAAAAACCTGCCACTGCAGTACGTATATAATTACGTGATCCTATTCAATAATTGCTTGAATAGAATGTATTTCCCCACCGCTTGGAAAACAGCAAAATTAATATTCAATAAAGAAGAAAGGCAAAGAGGGAAGTAATCCAACGGATTACCGACCAATTAGCCTCCCAGCGAATATTAGTAAAGTTTTCGAAACTGTCATAAACAAAGCACTGACGACGTACTGTGACGAGAATGGCATGATCCCAGAGACACAATTCGGGTTCAGGTATCGACAATCGACGATACATGCAATTTCCAAATTCATATCCGACATTTGTTGGATGCGGAACGCCAACGAATGCGTAGGCGCGGTCCTTGTAAAATTGGAGAAAGCTTTTGACACGGTGTGGCTGGACGGTCTCTTCTTCAAACTCACGAAGAAAAACTTTCCACCGCATCTTGTCAAAATGATTTGGGACATGCTACATGGTAAAAAATTTATCATCACGAAAAACAATTGCTCGTCCACGATTGCTCGTTCGCGATTGAGAATAGCTTGCAATAACACACTATCTATTCCCCCATCTTATTTAGCATACACATAAGCGATTTACTCCGCATGTACGACCTAAATAACGAACCCAACAAATTCTCAATAGCCTTCGCCGACGATCTACTAATTTCTATAAAAGACAGCAGACCATCAAAATTAAAAACGCAATTGCAGGATATTTTTGAAAGAATTTAAGATGACTTCCACAAGTGGAAGTTAAAAATTAACACCGATAAATGCGAAACGATTTTGTTCAGGCCATACATATTACGGATTTCGAACGTGGGCAAGAACGTACAAACACACTCGAAACATTTTGAGTTGCACGACGGAAAAAACGATCAGGTAAAAATTGCGAATAAGAAGGTGATTCGTTACTTAGCCGTACATCTGGACTATAAATTAAATTTTACCAACCATATCCAAACGCAAATTGAGAAAGCCCATAAGTCATTCGCCAATCACAAACGTCTGTTTTATTCAAAATTACTAAGCGCGAAAATAAAGATTATTTTCTACAAAACACTCGTAAGACCGATACTAACATATGGTTGCCCCATATGGTTCGACGTATCGGCAATAGAGAAACTGTGGATTTTCGAAAGAAAAGAGCTTGTCTAGGCAAATACCAGACTCCGGAGTCAAATTTCACAAAATTAATTAGTAATCTCAAACTGTACGAACACGTAGAAATAATTAAAATAAACTTGTTCATGCTCAAATCTATTCGTAATCATTGGGCGAACATTAGAAACATAAAATGTAATAGCTTAATAAACAGTTCCGTATATCTAAACCCCAAGTATTTTGAAAAAACCCGGCACACGGGATACACACCACCAGAGGCTTTCGTATATCTTGCTGGTCAAGGGTACATTCAGAATAGCGAAAATGTACCTTTGATCTATCATGTGATTTAGGAAAGCAGACAACACGGCAGTTTTGTATAATACAGACGGCAACTATGACAACGCGTCGAAAATTAATATGAAATTGTCAAAAATAGACCGGTAAGATTCACACCGTGAAAACGTAAAAAAATATTGGTGGCTCGATTCCCGTTAACGCAACTTATATATTTGTTAAAAAACATTGTAAACAATTATGTAGCAATAAACAAATAAAAACCCAACGCCCAATCCTCTTTTGTATAGTGGATACTATTCTGATGGTAAGAGAAATAATTTTGTTTTCTTTCCTTTCACCTGTCTTGATCATTTCCGCTTTGTCTTTCGTAATTTTCAGATCGCTCATACGGCATGAGTTGTATTGTACAAAATAATTTTTGAATAAATATATACATACACCCCCTTTACCCCCTCCCCTCCCCCTCAATCATTTCCGCTTTGTCTTTCGTAATTTTCAGATCGCTCATACGGCATGAGTTGTATTGTACAAAATAATTTTTGAATAAATATATACATACACCCCCTTTACCCCCTCCCCTCCCCCTCACCTCTTCGCTCTCCTATTTGTTTGTTCGTTCATTCGTTCGTTCGTTCGTTCGTTCGTTCGTTTGTTTGTTTGTTTGTTTGTTTGTTTGTATATCTAATTATTGATTTATCTAGGCAACTCGCTCTACGTAACCTACTTAAAACCAAAAGCTGTATAGTTTTCGTGCCTTTCTATACATAGGCAAACACGCATTCTAATATAAGATAGTTCTTAGATTTATATTATCCTATAACGATAAACGCGATAGATTAAGTTTGATTTTAGATTGCGTGTACTTCACGCTACAGCCATCGATCATCTCATAGCTTAAGTTTCCATTTGTAACCCTTTTGTACATTTTGGTGCTTTTTTATATGTATATTATTGTTGTGAAATAAAGAGGGTACGCCTGTGTTTCACTCCTTTGAGGTGCTGGAACACCGATAAGCAGGCAAATGATTTCTTTGTCTTGGACCTTTTGGTTGCACGCGGCATAAGCAACCAAGAAGTCAGTCTTCATCTGGCACCAGCAGTGTAAACCACGGGAAAAGAGATAATTAAATAAAACTTTAAAACCTAAGAAAGACTGACAAGGAGAGTGTAAGTCCTT
>NW_016936636.1:0-216 GCF_001483705.2 Eufriesea mexicana
TAGATTCGTACATCCATACATACATGTATACATACATCCATACATCCATAACGCAACTAGGGCGATACATTCATACATCCATACAACCATACGTACATACATACATACATCCATACATACATCCATACATACATCCAACCATACATCCATCTACTGGTACATCCAACGATCCATACATACATACAGATATACATCCATACATCCATACATCCGTAA
>NW_016936637.1:0-301 GCF_001483705.2 Eufriesea mexicana
AAAGGTAGCTCACCACGATATTAGTCGAAAATGTCAATAAAAATGTATTCTCCATCCAGATTCTATAGCATTGCAACGGATATAGCCCGCCAATATAGTCTTTCCTCCTTATTTATGCATGAAGGTTATCTCACCACGATACTAGTCGAAGATGTCAATAAAAATGTATTGTCCACCCAGATCTTATAGGATTGCAACGGCTGTAGCACGCCACTAGAGTCTCTCATCCTTATTTATGCAACAAAGTTTGCCCACCACGATATTAGTCGAAAATGTCAATAAAATTCAGTTTTCCAGACAG
>NW_016936637.1:345-649 GCF_001483705.2 Eufriesea mexicana
TCTTTCCCCCTTATGTGTGCAAGAAAGTTAGGTCGCCACGATATTATTCGAAAAGGTCAATAAAATTGAATTTTCCATCCAGGTTCTATTGCATTGCAATGGCTATAGCACGCCAGTAGAATCTTTCCTTCATATTTATCCAAGAAAGGTAGCTAACCAAGATATTAGCCGAAAACGTCAATTAAATTGTATTTTCCAGGAAGATTCTATAACATTGCAATGGCTATGGCACGCCAATAGCATCCTTCCTCATTATTTATGCAAGAAAGTTAACTCACCACGATATTAGTAGAAAATGGCAATA
>NW_016936638.1:0-1486 GCF_001483705.2 Eufriesea mexicana
AATTAGACTTGGAAATCTGGTCATTTGGAGTTCCTGTATAAAGAAATAACAGTTAGTATCTAAGAAATAAGAAGGAAAAGCAATGTACAATTCAAGTAAATAAATATAAACGAATCCCCCTAAATTACTGCTTAAATTATCAGTAATATTAGTATGCATGGTATCTTTATGTCATAAGCTATCTTATTTCTTATCTCAATTTTATATATGCAACGATGAAATTTAGAAGGATGGTTGAAAGTAAAACTGAATTACTCTACAAAATGATGTATGCGTATCCTCTGACTTAATTATAATATCCAAAATTAGTTACTTACTTTTCTGACTAATATTACTCCGACACACCATTCATATCGTTAATAAAACGACTGATTGAGTGGGGTATATTTAAAATAATATGATATAGAACGCAGTCTTGAAGTTTATATTTGAAAGCTAACGGTGGGGTCAATTTTTCCAGTGGAAGTATGGATGTAACGTAAAGGCTTTTAATTAACCACGCCAGTAAGTACCAGTGCCAATATTAGTTACCACAGTACCAAATCAGGTAATATTCAAGCAAAAGAGTCGATTCATAACATTATTAACCGGTTGGTTCAGAAATAAAGCTACAGGTGTCCATTTTGGAGCCGCTTTCATTTTTCACTATCCTCAGAATCCCTTCTACTGAATCACAATTAATTGTGTCGACTAATATTACGTTAATCATAATTGATACTGCAGAATATATTTCAAAATTCCATTCTTAAAGTTAATATTTTATTCTGTTCTTTATAACTCCAACTTATCCACATTCTTACTTAATAAGGAATTTTTAAAGAAATTGCTTGACAGTTAAAATTAAAATATTCGCATTCCTTTCAGAGGAATTTTATTAGTATTATCTGCTTCCATTAAATGTATTATTAATTAATTTAATGAAAACGCATTCCATATGGAATATCTCGTTCCATACTGTCAATGCCAGAGGAACAAAAATTCAGATACTTATCTTATTCAATATTATTATTGCATTCAACATAGGTTAATATCGCCGTTACTATAACTGCAGTCTCTGCTTCACATCTATTGCCAATATTATGGATAATTCCAAGAATTGCATTTAATAGACCAATGTACTGATTCATATATTAAGGGCTCAAGATCGAAGAATGACTATAATGAACAACAATAATCACGGAATCAATATATTGCAGATAAACTTGGTGTAATACCACTGTTGTAATTCTACCAAGTATCACGTGCTGTGCAAAGGTTTGATTCCAAATCTGATGGAAGCATTCCTCACTGGTTGTTATTCGCGATAATGTTGTTATTTATATTATAAATAGGTAGCCTCTTTCGCAGGAAATCGGACGTGAAATTTAATATGTTGCGTATTAATTCTACGTCTTTACATTTAATCTGGAAATTCAATAAGTGTCTTTGCCTTATTAAATGCTTAGGAAATTGTAAATTAAAAGCAATTTCTCTCAAACTAACGGGT
>NW_016936639.1:0-499 GCF_001483705.2 Eufriesea mexicana
CTCAACACGATATTGGCCGAAAATGTTAATAGAATTGAATTTTCCGGGCAGATTCTATAGAATAGAAATGTCCATAGCACTCCAATAAAATCTTTCCTCCATATTTATGCAAGAAAGTTACCTCACCACGATATTAGTCGAAAATGTCAATAAAATTTAATTTTCGAGGCAGATTCTATAGTATTGCAATGGCTATAGCGCGCCAATAGAATATTTCCTCCTTATATATACAAGAAAAAAAAAATAAGCTCACCACTATATTAGCCGAAAATGTCAATAAAATTGATTTTTCCAGCCTGATCCTATAGCAATGCACCGGCCATAGCACGCCAATAGAATCTTTCCTCCTTATTCATGCAAGAAAGTTATCTCATCACTGTATTAATAGGAAATGTAAATAGAATTTAATTTTCCAGCCAGTTTCTATAGCATTGCGACGGCCATAGCACGCCAAAAGTATCTTCCCTCCATATTTATGCATGAAGGTTAGGGCACCGCG
>NW_016936640.1:0-526 GCF_001483705.2 Eufriesea mexicana
ATAAGTCTATTCAAAGTCTATAACCTGTTATAGCTTGGTGAATAGATCGCCTAACGCCTTCAACACAATGGCAGGTACAGGCATCAACTTGCCAGAGATTAGGTCTTTTAAAAATCTATAAACTGTTATCGCTTGGCGAATAGGGCCCCTTACGCCATCAATCCAATGGCAAGCACAGCCGTCTACTTGCCAGAGAGTAGGTCAATTCAAAATCTATAACTTGTTATAGCTTGGTGTGCGGCTCGACTAACGCCTTAACCCAATGGCAAGTACAGCCATCTGCTTGCCAGAGAATAGGTCTATTCAAAATCTATAACCTGCTATAGCTTGGTGAATAGACAGCCTAACGCCTTCAATCAAATGGCAGGTACAGCCATCTGCTTGCCAGAGTATAGGCCTATTCAAGATATATAATCTGTTATAGCTTGGTGTATAGGTCGCCTAATGCCTTCAACCAATGACCAGTACAGTCATCTGCATGCCAGAGAATAGGTCTATTCAAAATCTATATCCTGCTATAGCTTGG
>NW_016936641.1:0-1097 GCF_001483705.2 Eufriesea mexicana
TGCTTGGCTCTGCGGTGGCCAGAAATTGTGGTGTGGGTACGTAAGAATGAGTTATGCTACGTTTGGTTTGGCTGCGTTTTTTTGTGTTAGGTATGGGTACCTCTGACTTTCGTGCTATACACTGCTATTCGGCGGATTTCTGCGCCCTACATTGCTCCACTTTACTCTGCTCGACTCAGGCGAGGCCACGAAAAGAGGCCGTGCCAAGGAACGGTGATTTATGTCACGTTCGGTCATGTTTGGTTAGGCTAGGGTAGGGAAGGGTAGCTCTTTCTTTTATGGCATACACTACTGTTCGGTGGATTTTTGCGCTCTACTGTGCTCTGGTGTGTTCTGCTTGGCACTGGGAGAGCCAGAAATAATGATCTCGTCTCGACAGCTTTAGATGGGCTACGCCTAGTTTGGTTAGGTTAGCTCAGGTGAGGTTAAGTTATCTTCGAAATTTGTGTTATTCGCTGCTCTTTGGAGGCTTTCTGGCCTCTGCTGTGGTCTACTATATTCTACATGGCTGTGGGCAATCCAGGAATAGTGGTCCCGTCACGTTAGGTTGGGTTAGGTTACGTCTTGTTAGGTTAGGTTGTTCAGGTTAGGGAAGGGTATCTTTGACTTCTGTGCTGCAAACAGGAATGCGGCGTACTTCTGCGCCCTACTGTGCTACTTCTGGCCTCTGCTGTGGTCTACTATATTCTGCATGGCTGTGGGCAATCCAGGAATAGTGGTCCCGTCACGTTAGGTTGGGTTAGGTTACGTCTTGTTAGGTTAGGTTGTTCAGGTTAGGGAAGGGTATCTTTGACTTCTGTGCTGCAAACAGGAATGCGGCGTACTTCTGCGCCCTACTGTGCTCTAGTATGTCCTGCTAGGGTCTGGGGAAGCCAGTAATTGTGGTCTCGGCACGCTAGGTTATGTTAGGTTACGTTTGGTTATGTTACGTTTGGTTAGGTCAGGAGAATATAGCACCGACTTTAGTGCTATATACTGCTATTCGGTGAAATCCCGCGCTACACTGTGCTATAATATGTCCTGCTTGGCCCCGACGAGGCCAGAAATAGTGGTCGCGGCGCGTGAAGTTGAGATAGATTACACTCGGTTAAGCTGTG
>NW_016936642.1:0-506 GCF_001483705.2 Eufriesea mexicana
TGGCTGTACTTGCCATTGGATTGAAGGCGTTTGGCGATCTTTTCACCAAGCTATAACAGGTTAAAGATTTCGAATAGACCTATTGTCTGGCAAGTAGATTGCTGTACCTGCCACCGGATTGAATGCGTTAGGCGATCTATTCACCATGCTACAGCAGGTTAATTTGAATAGCCCAATTCTCTGGCAAGTAGGTGGCTGTACTTGCCATTGGATTCAAGGCGTTAGGCGATCTATTCACCAAGCTATAGCAGAATTTAGATTTACAATAGACAACTTCTCTGGCAAGAAGATGGCTGTACTTGTCATTGGATTGAAGGCGTTTGGCGATCTATTCACCAAGCTCTAACATGTTATAGATTTTGAATAGACTTATTCTCTGGCAAGAAGATAGCAGTACTTGCCATTGGGCTGAAGGCGTTCGGCGACATATTCACCAAGCTATATCAGGTTATAGATTTTATCATTCCTATTCTCTGGCAAGTAGATGGCTGTACTTGTCATCGGAT
>NW_016936643.1:0-1209 GCF_001483705.2 Eufriesea mexicana
CCCAAGCCAACCTAACCGATCGTAACCTGCCTCAAAATAGCGTGCCGAGGCCACTATGACTGGTCTTCCCAGAGCCAAGCTGAAAATATTAGAGCGCTCTGGGGCGCAGAAATCCACCTATTATCGGACTATAGCATTGAAGTCAAAGCTATCCTATCTAAACCTATGCAATAGTAAAGTAACCAAATGTAACTTAACTCAAGCTGACGAGGCGCGACCAATATTGCTGGCCACCCCAGAGACAAGCAGAACACATTAGTGAAGAGTAAAGTGCAGAAGTCCATTGAATCGCAGTGTATAACAGAAAAGTCGAAGCTACACAAAACCTTACAACCCAAGCCAACGGAACATAACCAAACATAGCCAAACTCAACCTAAAGTGCCGAGACCGCTGTTGCTGCACTCTCAGAGTCCAGCAGGACATACTAGAGCACAGTATAGCCCAGAAGCTCACCGAATAGCTTTGTGCAGCAGAAAAGCTGGAGCTACCGTAACCAAGCTTTGCCTATCGCAACCTAACCAAACGTAACGTGACTCAACATAACTAGCCGGGACCACTATTGCTGACCTTTAATGAGCGAGGCTGAAGATATTAGAGCAATGTAGGGCGCAGAAATCAACCTGATAGCGGACTATAGCACTGAAGTCAAGCTATCCTCTCCTAACATAACCAAACGTAGTATAACGGAACACAGCCTAACTGGAACTAACGCGCCGATACCACTAGCGCTGGCTAGCCCAGCGCCAACCAGAGCATATTAGAGCACACTAGAGCGTAGAAACCCACAAGGTAGCAGTTTACGGCACAGAAGTCAAATCTATCCTATCCAAACCCAACTAAACCTAACCAAACTTAACGTAACATAACTAAACCTAACGTGCCGGGAGCACAGTTCCCGTCGTCCACAGATTTAAGCAGATTGTCACAGCGCACAGAAGAGCGCAAAATTCCATAGAGTAACCGTGTGGAGCACAAAAGTCAATGCTACCCAAACCTAAGACGACGTAACCTAACACAGCCAAACGTACCATAACACAACCTATCGTGCGGCGTACAAACTGCTGGCCTCCCGAGGATCAAGCTGAGTATAGTAGAGTAATGTAGGGCGCAGAAGTCCGCTGAATCGCAGTGCACAGCACAAAGGCCAATGCCATCCTTACCAAACATAACCTAACCTAACTTCATCACACGTAACATAACACAACCAA
>NW_016936644.1:0-512 GCF_001483705.2 Eufriesea mexicana
CCAGAGTCCACAGCATTGCATAGGCTACAGCACGCCAAAAGTATCTTTCCCCCTTACTTATGCCAGGAAGATAGGTCACCACGATATTAGTCGTCAATGTCAATAAAAATGTATTTTCCAGCCAGATACTATAGCAATGCATTGGCTATAGCATGCCAATTGAATCTTTCCTCCTCATTTATGCAAGAAAGTTAGCTCACCACAATATTATTCGGAAATGTCAATAAAATTGAATTTTCAGGCTTGATGCCCTAGCAATGCAATGGCTATAGCACGCCAGTACTATCTACCCTCCTTATTTGTGCAATAAAGTTAGCTCACCGCGGTATTAGTCGAAAATGTCATCAAAATTCAATTTTCCAGGAAGATTCTATAGCGTTGCATTGGTAATGGAACGCCAAAAGCATCTTTCCTCCTTACTTGCGCAAGGAAGTTAGCTCACCATGATATTAGTCGAAAATGTCAACAAAATTGAAATCTCCAGCCAGATTGTATAGCATTGCGACGGCTGT
>NW_016936645.1:0-994 GCF_001483705.2 Eufriesea mexicana
TACGGATGGACATATGTAGGGATGTATGGATGTATGTATGTGTATATGCATGGATGTATGGATTAATGGAAGTATCGAAGGTTGGAAGTACGAATGGATGGATTTATGTATATATGGATGGTGGATGTATGGATGGAAGGATGAATGGATGTATGGATGCATTGATGTATGTATGGATGTATGGATGTATGTATGAATGGACATGTGTATGGATGTGTGGATGCCTGTATGGAAGGGCGTATGAATGCATGTACGGACGGATGTATGGATGTTTGTACCGATGTATGTATGGATATATCTATGGATGTATGGATGGGAGTGTGAATGGACGTATGTATGGATGTATGGATCGACGTATGTATGGATGTGTGTATGGGTGTATGTATGAATGTGTGGATGTGCGTATATTTGTATGTATGGATGAATGGCTGTATGGATGGATGTAAGGATGTATGGGTGCATGGATGTATGGACGAGCGAATGTATGGGTTTATATATGTATGGATGCATGGATTTATATATGTATGGATGTAAGGATGGATGGATGTATGTATCTATGTATGTAAGGATGTAATGATGGATTGATGGATTGGTGGATGGATGCATGTATTGATGTATGCATGGATGATTGTATGGTTGCATGTATGGATGTATGTATTGCTGTATGTATGGATGTATGAATGGATGGATGGATTGGAGGGATGATGTATGGATGGATGGATGTATGGATCTATGCATGTATGAAACGATCGATGTATGGATGGGTGGATGTATGGTTGGATGGATGTATGGATGGATGGCAGTATCGATAGATGAATGTATGTGTGGATAGAGGTGTGGATGGACGGATGTATTGATGGATAGGGGTATGGTTGGATGAACGTTTGAATGTATGGTCGTTCGCGTGTATGTATGTTTGAGTGTATGGATATATTTGAGATATGTATGTATGGATGTATGTATGGATGGATGTATGTATGTATGAATGAATGTA
>NW_016936646.1:0-677 GCF_001483705.2 Eufriesea mexicana
CCCTAACCCTGACCAACAAAACATATCCAAACACAGCCTAACTCAACCTAACGCGCCGAGACAGCTATTTCTGCCCTTGCGAGAGCCAAGTTGGACAAACTACAGCGCAGTACAATGCAGAAGAACACAGAATAGCAGTGTACTACACAAAAGCTAAAGCTATCTGTGCCAATCTTGGCCCAACCCAACCTATCCAAACGTAGCATGACTCACCAAAGCGGGCAGAGACCATTATTGCTGACCTTGCCAAAGCAAAGCAGAAAAGATTAGAGATATGTGGGGCGCAGAAATCCACCTAGTGGCAGGCTGTAGCACTAAAGTCAAAGCTACACTCTCCAAACTAACTCAAACGTAATATAACCAAACTTAAGCTACCTCAACCCATCGTACCGCGACCACAACTGCTGCCCTCCCCTGAGCTAAGCAGGACATACTAGAGCACAGTGGAGCGCAGATATCCAACGAATATCAGTGTACGTCACAAAAAATAAAGCTATCGAGAACAAACTTATCCTAATCCAAACTAACCAATCGTATCACGCCTCGTCATAACGCCCCGAGACTATTATTGCCGGTCTTGCCAGAGACAAGCAGAAAAGATTAGAGCACTGTGCGATGCAGAAACCCACCTATTGCCAGACTATAGCTCTAAAGTTAAAGATGAACTCTCCCAAAAT
>NW_016936647.1:0-1151 GCF_001483705.2 Eufriesea mexicana
TATAACCAAACGTAATATAACTCATCCTAACGAGGGGCGACCACTATATCTGGCCTCCAGTATGTGGAGCAGAGCATAGTCGAGCAATCTAGGTCGCAGAAGTCCTCCGAATATCAATGTATAGTGCAAAAGTCTAGGCTAGCCTATCCTAACCTAACCAACCGTATCTCAGCCGAAAGCAACATAACTCAGACTAACGTGCCGAGACCAATACTGCCGGCCGCCACATAACGAAGCAGAATATACTATAGCGCAGTAGAGCGCAGAAATCCACCGTATGGCAGTGTATAGCATAAAAGTCAAAGGCAACCTAACCAAACTTAACATAACCTGGCCTAACCGAACGTGACATATCTCAGCCGAAATTGCCACTGCCGCTATTGCTGGCCTCCACAGATTCCAGTTGACGCTAGTAGGGCAATGCAGTGCGCAGGTATCGGCCGAAGGGCAGTGTATTTCACAAAAGACAAAGCTACCATAACTAGACAAACCAACCGTATCATAACGCAACCTAGCGTGCCGAGGCGACCATTGCTGGCCTTCCCAGAGTCAAGCAGTGTATACTAGGGCGCAGTTGAGCGCAGTAATCTACCGCATTGCAATGTGTGGCGCAAAAGTCAAAGCAACCCAAACCTAACCCAAGCTATCGGAAGTTAACCCAACGTAGGCTATCTCATCCTAGTGTTTCGAGAACACAATTCCTGACATGCCCAGTGTCGAGCAGAATTCAGTAGAGCAATATAGAGCGTAGAAATTCTCCGAGCAGCGGCGTATAGTACAGAAGTCAAAGGTATCCTATACTAACCTAATCAACCGTAACATAAGCATACTTAGCGCAACAGAACCTGATGTGCCACGAAGGCCATTGCAGCCCCCACGAGAGCCAAGCAGAGTATAGCACAGCAATTTAGGACGCTGGAACCGTCCTAATAGCTGTGTCTTGCACAGAAGTACGAGATATCCTAACATAACCTGACCTAATATAGCCCAATTAAACGTAGGCTATCCCGACGTAACGTATCTAGCCCACAAATGCTGGCCTCCGCATCGCCAAGCAGTGCACATTAGAAGTCAGTAGAGCGCAGTGGTACATAGAATGGCAGTGTACATTATATATGTCAAGCATATACGAACCAAACCCAAACAAACCT
>NW_016936648.1:0-349 GCF_001483705.2 Eufriesea mexicana
TTGCAATGATATAGAATGTGCTTCGCAGATTCAATTTTATTGACATTTTCGACTAATATCGAGGTGAGCTCACTTTCTTGCATAAATAAGGAGGACAGATTCTATTGTCATGCTATAGCCGTTTCAGTACTATAGAATCGGGCTGGAAAACTCAATTTTATTAACATTCTTGACTGATATCGTGGAGAGCTAGCTATCTTGCATAAATAAGGACGAAAGATTCTATTGTCGTACTATAGCCATAGCACTGCACTGGAATCTGGCTGGAAAGTTCAATGTTATTGACAGTTTCGACTACTATCGTGGTGAGCTATCTTTCTTGCATAAATAAGGAGGTGAGAATCTACTG
>NW_016936648.1:9831-10110 GCF_001483705.2 Eufriesea mexicana
ATTGCAACGCTGCAGAATCTGGCTGGAAAATTCAATGTTATAGACATTTTCGTCTATTATCGTGGTGAGCAACCTTTCTTGCATAAATAAGCTGGGTGGATTTTATTGGCGTGCTGTAAACATTGCAATGATATAGAGTGTGGTTGGAGAGTTCAATATTATTGACATTTTCGACTAATTTCGTGGTGAGCTAACTTCCTTGCGTTGGTACGGAATAAAGGTCCGTTCTGAGTACTACAGCCATTGCAATGCAGTAGAATCTGGCTGGAAAACTCAATT
>NW_016936649.1:0-477 GCF_001483705.2 Eufriesea mexicana
CTCCGTTCATCCATATATTCTTACATCCATACATCCATTCATACATACATCCGTACATGCATAGCGGAAAAACGGCCATACATTCATACATCCAAGCATACAAACGTCCATACATCAATACATCCATCCATTCATACATCCATCCATCCATACGTCCATGCATTCATACATCCATCCATCCATACATTCATACATGCACACATCCATACATCCACAAATACATACACCCATGCACTCATCCATCCATACGTACATAAATCCATACACCCATACATATATACATCCATACATACATAAACCCACCATAGACCCATCCGTAAATGCATCCATTAACACATCCGTGCATGCATCCATCCATACATCCATCCATACATTCATCCATACAAGCATCCATACATACATCTATTCTTCCGACCATTCACCCATCGATTCGTCCACCCACACATCGATACATCCATGCCTCCGTACATCCATATA
>NW_016936650.1:0-524 GCF_001483705.2 Eufriesea mexicana
AAAAACAATATAGATATACTGTTTGTTTCAGAAACACACTTCACTACAAAAAGCTACATCAAAAGTCCATACTACACAGTTGTTACGGCCCTATGAACGTAATGTTCCACGTCAAGTGGGGTTCTGTTTTATGTATATATTGTCAGCATCCCTTGACTTGTATACACTCATCGTCACCTAAACCACCGCTTGGGTAAACCGTAGCAAGCAACAATATATCACCCTTAAGATAGGCACAAGGACCCAGATTGTTTTAACAACCACCACCACCGAAAGACGCTGAAGCTAGCACACACCCCCAATATCATTCACAATCACACACAGCCACCTCTCACATGTTTTACCAACCAATCAGTAGACATACGAAACTTATAAAACCACCGACAGAGCAGTCACGAGAAGAGTTCTCCTGAAAATACCAAGACGACAGAACAATCATCACGACCATACTGTCATCATCAAGGCCCACCAACAACTCAGCGCAGGAAACAGCTATGTTGGAGAATCGATAATGAAGATATCGA
>NW_016936651.1:0-2188 GCF_001483705.2 Eufriesea mexicana
CCACGATATTAGTCGAAAATGTCAAGAAAATTAAAGTTTCCAGCCAGGTTCTATAGCATTTCTTTGGCTATAGCACGCCAATGGTGTCTTTCCTCCTTATATATGCAAGAAAGATACCTCGCCCCTATATTAGTCGAAAATGGCAATAAAATATTTTTTTCCAGTCAGATTCTGTATCATTCCAATGGCTATAGCACGCCAATAGAGTCTTACCTCCTTACCAATGCAAGAATGTTAACTCCCCAAGATATTTGTCTACAATAACGACAAAATTGATTTTTCCAGCCAGATTCCATAGCATTCCAATTGCTATAGCACGCCAATAGAATCCTCCCTCCTTATATATGCAAGAAAGTTAGCTCACCACGATGTTGGTCGAAAATGTCAATAAAATTGAATTTTCCAGCCAGATTCGATAGCATTGCAATGGCTGTAGCACGCCAATAGAATCTTTCCTACTTACTTATGCAAGA
Source organism: Eufriesea mexicana (assembly GCF_001483705.2). Lineage (NCBI taxonomy): Eukaryota > Metazoa > Arthropoda > Insecta > Hymenoptera > Apidae > Eufriesea > Eufriesea mexicana. The sequence goes on from NW_016936651.1 coordinate 474, forward strand.
AAGAAGTTAGCTCAACACGGCATTAGTTGTAAATGTGTCCAAGATTCAAACTTTCAGCCAGATTCTATAGCATCGCAATGGCTATAGCACGCCAATAGAATTCTCCCTCCTTATATATGCAAGGAAGTTAGCTCACCACGATGTTGGTAGAAATGTCAATAAAATTGAATTTTCCAGCCAGATTCGATTGCATTGCAATGGCTGTAGCACGCCAATAGTATCTTTCCTACTTACTTATGCAAGAAAGTTAGCTCACCACGATATTAGTCGAAAATGTCAACAAAATTTAATGTTCCAGCAAGATTCTATAGCATTGCAGTGGCTATAGCACGCCAATAAAATCTTCCCTCCTTATTTACGCTAGAAAGCTTGCTAACCACGAAATTGCAAGAAAATGTTAATAAAATTGGATTTTCCAGTCAGGTTCTATAGCATTTCTATGCCTATAGCACGCCAAGAGGGCCTTTTCTTCTTATATATGCAAGAAAGCTAGCTCACCCTGATATTAGTCGAAAATGTCAATGAAATTCTATTTTCCAGTCAGATTCTGTCTCTTTCCAATGGCTATAGCACGCCAATAGAATCTTACCTCCTTACTTATGCAAGAAAGATAGCTCACCACGATATTAGTCGACAATGTCAATAAAATTGAATTTTCCAGCCAGATTCCATAGCATTGCAATGGCTATAGCTCGCCAATGGAATTTTTCCACCTTATTTATGCAAGAAAGTTAGCACAGCACGATATTAGTCGAAAATGTCGATAAAGTTATATTTTCCAGACAAATTCTGTAGCACTGCAGTGGCTATAGCACGCCAATGGAATTTTTCGACCTTGTATACGCAAGAAAGTTAGCTCACCACCACATTCGTCGTATATGTGAATAAAACTGAATATTCCAGCCAGATTCTGTTGGACTACAATGGCCATAGCACGCCAATAGAATCTTTCCTCCATTCTTATGCAAGAATGTTACGTCACCACGATATTAGATGACAATGTCTATAAAATTGAATATTCCAGACAGGTTCTATAGCATTGCAACGGCTGTAGCATTCCAATACAATCTATCCACATTATTTATGCAACGAGGTTAGCTCACTACGATATTAGTAGAAAACGTGAACAAAATTTAATGTTCCAGGAAGATTCTATAGCATTGCAATGGCTATAGCACGCCAATAGAGTCTTCCATCCTTATTTGTGATGGAAAGATAGCTAACCATGAAATTTGAAGAAAATGCTAATGAAACTGGATTTTCCAGCCAGGTACCATAGCATTTCTGTGGCTATAGCACGCCTATAGGGTCTTCCCTCCTTATATATGCAAGAAAGTTAGCTCACCACGATATTTGTCGAAAATGTCAATAAAATTGAATTTTCCAGCCAGATTCGATAGCATAGCAATGGCTGTAGCACGCCAATAGAATCTTTCCACCTTATTTATGCAAGAAAGTTAGCTCACCACGATATTAGTCGACAATGTCAACAAAATTGAATTTTCCAGCCAGATTCCATGGCATTGCAATGGCACCTGGCAGGCCAATAATATCTTTCCCACCTTATTTACGCAAGAAAGTCAGCTCAGCACGATATTATACGAAAATATCAATAAAATTATATTTTCCTGCCAGATTCAGTAGCACTGCACTGGCTGTAGCACGCCAATAGAATCTTTCCTACTTACTTATGCAAGAAAGTTAGCTCACCACGA
>NW_016936652.1:0-1671 GCF_001483705.2 Eufriesea mexicana
AGGTTGATTTTTGCTCCCTACTACACTTTAATGTTTTCGGTTTGCCTCTGAGAAGGCCAGCAAAAGTGATCTCGGCTCGGTACGATGAGTCAGGTTACGTTCAGCAAGGATGGATCAGGATAAGTTTGGCCAGGATAACTCTAACTTTGAAGCTGGTCGCTGCTATTCGCTGGACTTCTACGCTCTTCGGTGCTGCAGAATGTCCAGCTTGGCATTGGTGAGGACAAAAATATCGGTCTCGGTACGTTAGGTTGAGTTATTTTACGTTTGGTTATGTTACGGTTGGCTAAGTTAGGATAAGGTAGCTTTTACTGTAGCGCTATAGTCTGCTATTAGGTGGATTTTGGCGCTCTACAGTCCTTTAATATTTTCAGCTTGGCTCTGGGGAGGCCAGCATTAGTTTTCTCGGCACGACATGTTGAGGCATGTTACGATCGGCTATGTTTGTTTCGGCAAAGCTTGGTCAGGGTAGCTTCAACTTTTGTCCTCTACGCTGCTGCTCAGCGGCGTTCTGCACTCTACTGCGCTCTAGTATTCCTGGCTTGGCTCTGGGGAGGCCAAAAATTGTGGTCGCGGCACGTCGTGGTAAGTTAGGATACGTTCGGTTACGTTACGATCCTCTATGTTAGGAGAGGATACCAATGCCTTTAGTGCTATAGCCTGCTATTAGGTGTACTACTGCGCTCTACAGTGCACTATAAATTTCAGCTACGCTCTGGCAAGCACAGCGATTGCTGTCTCAACGAGTTATAATGAGTCAGGTTACGTTAGGTTGCGACGGGTCGTGCTAAGTTTGGTCAGAATAGCTTAAACCTTGGTGCTGTACATTGCCATTCAGTGGATTTCGGCGCTCTACTTTGCTCTAGTACGTCTTGCTTGGCTCTGTGGAGACCAGTAGTCGTGGTCGCGGCACGATAGTGTAAGCTAGTAAACGTTTCGGTATGTCACGATTCTCTATGTTAGGGGAGGATAGCTTCGATGCTACGGTCTGCTGTTAGGTGGATTTCTGCGCCCTTCAGTGCCCTAATATTTTCAGCTTCACTCTGGCAAAGCCAGCATTAGTGGTCTCGGCACTATGATGTGTCAGGTTAAGTTCGGTTAAGTTGTGTCAGTATAAGTTTGGTCAGGACAGCTTTAACCTTTGTGCTGTGCACTGGTATACGGTGGATTTCAACGCTCTACTGTGCTCCAGCATGTCCTGCTTGGCTCTGGGGAGGGCAACAGTAGCGGTTTCGGCACGTTAGGTTGATTCAGGCTATGTTCGGTTACGTCAATTTGCCTTCGGCTAGGCTTGGGTGGCTCCGGCGTTTATGACATACACAGCGATTATATGGATCCCTGTGTTCCATTATCCACTAACATGTTCCGCTTGACTCCGTGGAGGCCAGCAATAGTGGTCGCGTGACGTTAGGTTGAGATAGGATACGTTTGGTTATGATACGGTTCGTTAGGTTACGAGAGGATGACTTTGACTTTAGTGCGATTGTCTACTATTAGGTGGAATCCTGCTCCCTACAGTGCTTTAATACTTTCATCTTGCGTCTCGGAAGGCCAGCAGTAGTGGTATCGGCACGTTACCTTGAGGATGATTACGTTCGGTTAGGGTGTGTTAGGCTAAGTTTGGTCTGGATACCTTCAACTTTTGCGCTGTACTCTGCAATTCGGTGGATT
>NW_016936653.1:0-1192 GCF_001483705.2 Eufriesea mexicana
TATGGATGGATGGGTGTATCGATGGAAGGAAGTACGTATGGATGGATTTATGAACATATGGATAGTGGAACTATGGATGTATAGAACGATCGATGTATGGATGTGTGGATGTACGGGTGGATGGATGTATGGATGGATTGCGGTATGGATGCATGTATGTATGGATGAATGGTTGTATGGATGGATGGATGTATGGATGGATTGATGTATTGATGGACGGATGTACGGATGAATCGATGTATGGAAGGATGGATGTACGGATGGGTGGATGTATGTTTGTGTGGATGCATGGATGTGTGGATATGTGGACGGATGGATGTAAGGTTAGGTGGATTTGTGGATGAGTGGATGGATGGATGGATGTATTGATGTTTGTATGGATGTATGAATGGATTTATGTATGGATGTATGTTAGAATGTATGTATGTATGTATGTATGGATGAATGTATGCGTGTATGTACGGATCTGTGTATTGATGTGTGTATGGATGCATGGAAGGATGGAGGGACTGGTGGATGGAAGTATGGATGGAAAGATGTATGGATCGATGGATGAATGGATGGGTGGATGTTTGGATGGAGGAATGTATGGAAGGATGGGTGGATGGACGGATTTGTGTATGGATGGATGGCTGTATGGATGGATGTATGTATGGATGGAATGAAGTATGGACGGACGGATGTACGGAAGTATGGATGTATATATGGATGCGTGTATGGGAGTATGTATGGATGTGTGGGTGTACGTATGGATGTATGTATGGATGGATGGTTGTAAGGTTGGACGGATTTATGGATGTATGGATGTGTGAATGTATGGATGTACGAATGTATGGATGTACGAATGTATGGATGTACGGATGTATTTATTTATGGTTGTATGGATGGACAAATGTATGGATCGGTGGATGTATGGATGGGTGTCTGTATAGATGGATGGATGTATGGATCGATGGATGTATGGATGGGTGGATGTGTGGATGGGTGGATGTATGGATGGACGCATGTGTCGAAAGGTGGATGTATGGATAGATGGATGTATGGATGAATGGTTTTATGGATGGATGGATGTATGGATGGATTGAGGTATGAATGGACGTATGTACGGATGTATGGATGTATGGATGTGTGGATGTATGGATCTATGGATGTGTGTGTGGATGAATGGTTAGGTGGATGGACGGAAGAATGA
>NW_016936654.1:0-504 GCF_001483705.2 Eufriesea mexicana
AATGAAGGCGTTAGGCGACCTATTCACCAAGCTACAACGTATTACAGATTTTGAATAGACCAAGTCTCTGACAAGCAGATGGCTGTACTTGCCATTGGATTGAAGGCGTTAGGCGAAGTATTCACCAAGCTATAACAGATTATAGATCTTCAATAGCCCTATTTTCTGGCAAGTAGATGGGTGTACTTGCCATAGGATTGAAGGCGTTAGGCGTTCTATTCACCGAGCTATAACAGGTTATAGACTTTGAATTGACCTATTCTCAGGCAAGATGATGGCTGTACTTGCCATTGGTTGATGACGTTAGGCGACCTATTCACCAAGCTAAAACAGATTATATACTTTGAATAGACCTATTCAATGGCAAGTAGTAGGCTGTACTTGCCATTGGTTGATGACGTTAGGCGACCTATTCACCAAGCGATAACGAATTATAGATTTTGAATACACGTATTCTCTTGCAAGTAGATGGCTGTACTTGCCATTGGATTGAAGGCGTTAGGC
>NW_016936655.1:0-2617 GCF_001483705.2 Eufriesea mexicana
AATAAAGTGCCGCGAACTCTTTCGCTGTTCTCCCTAGGGCCAAGTAGAATGTAGCAGAGCACATCTGAGCACAGGAATCCACCGAATGGCAGTGTATAGCACGAAAGTCGGAGATAACCGGACCGAACTTAACACAACCTAGCCAATTCAAACGTAACATAACCAAACCTAACGCGCAGAGACCAATATTGCTGGCCTCGCGAGAGCCAAACAGAAAATACTAGGACGCAGTATAGCGTATATATCCGCGGATGGCAGTTTGCAGCACATAAGTCTGAGCTATCCCATTCTAAGCCCAAAACGTGACACAACCAAACGTAGCTTAACTCAACCTAGCAAGCCGAGACAACTGTTGCTGTCCTTCACAACCTTAAGCGGAATATACTAAGCACAGCAGAGCTCTGAAATCCACCGCATTGCAATGTATAGCACAAAAGCCGTGGATATCCTGACATAGCCTGACTAAACAAAACGAAGCGTAGCTCAGAATAACGAGCGGCGGCCGCTGCTCCTGGCCTCCCCAGTGCCAAGCAGAAGGCCAGAAACAAGGCATTGCAGTGCAATGCCTAGAGCAGAGCACATCACAGAAATCCACCGAAAGGCAGTGTGTAGTACGAAAGTCAAAACTACCCTGACAAAACTTAACCTAACTTGACCTAACGGAATGTATCATTACCCAACCTAACGCGCCGGGACCACTATTCCTGGCCACTCCAGAGCAGAGCAGAGCATATTATAGCACATAAGAGCGCAGGAACTCACAGAATAGCGGTGTGCACCACAAAAGGCAAAGTACCGTATCCTAACCAAGCCAAACGTAACACAACCAAACGTAACATAGCACAAACTAACATGACGAGGCCACTATTGCTGGCGTCGCAGGAGCAAAGCAGAAAATATTGGAACACGGTAGTGTGCAGATATCCGCGTACGGCAGTGTATAGCACAAACGTTTAAACTATCCTATCCTAACCTCACTAAACATATCATAACCAAGCCTAGCATAACTCATCCTAACTGGCAGAGGCCGCCATTGCTGGCCTGCGCATCGCCAAACAGAATACACTACAGCACATTAGGGCGCAGAAATCCTCCGCATGGAAATGTGTAGCACATTATCGTAGATATCCTATCACAGCCTGTCGTAGCCTAACTTAACCTAACGTAGCATAACCAAACATAACGTGCAGCGACCACTGCTCTTGGCCTGCCCATAGCCAAGCAGAACGTAGTAGAGCTCAGTAGATCACAGAAATACACCGAACATCTGTGTTTAGTGTGAAAGTCAGCGATATCTTATTCAAACTTAACCCAAAATGACCAAGCCGAACGTAAACAAAAACAACCTAACGTGCAGCGACAGATATTGCTAGCCTCCCTATAGTCGAGGAGGATATGGTACAGCAATGTAGAGCGCTGAAATCCACCGAGTGGTAGTGTATAGCGCAAAAGTTAAAGAAGTCCTAACCAAGCCTTCATAACCTAACCTAACGAAACGTAACTTAACTCAGCCCAAGGTACCTAGGCCATTATTACTGGCCACCCCAATGCGAAGCAGAGCATATTACAGCACATAAGGGCGCAGAAATCCACACAAATGCATTGCATAGCAAAAAAGCCGAAGCACCCTCTCCTAACCTAGCCAAACGTAACACATCCGAAGGTAACACAACTCAACCTAACATGACGAGGCCACTACTGCTGGCCTTCACAAAGAAAAGCAGAATGTACTAGATCACAGTTGTGCTCCGAAACCAGATGCACTGCAGTGAACAGGACAAGAGACGTAGATGTCCTAGCCTAAACTGACCTATCATTACCAAACCAAACGTAACCTAACTCAACGTAATATGCCGAGATTTCTATCTCTGGCCTCCCCAGATACAAGCTGAAAAAATTAGAACACAGTAGGGCGCATAAATCCGCATATAGGAGTGTATAGCACAGAGGTCTGAGCTATCCTATCCTTCTCTCACAAACGTAACATAATCGAATGCAGCATAGCTCAACCTATCGTTTGAAGACCACCATTGCTTTCCTTCCCAGAGCCATGAAGAAGATACTAGAGGAAAGCAAAGCGCAGAAATCCATCGCAATGCAGTGTGAGGCACAGAAGACAAACATATCCTGACATAAACTGGCCTTACCTAACATACGCAAACGTATAGCAACTCAGCGTAACGTGACGAGTCCAGTATTGGTGGCCCCTCCAGAGGGAGTCATAGCACATTAGAGCGCATTAGAGCCAAGAAATCCTCCGTACAGCAGTGAATAGCACAGAAGTAAATGTATCCCCTTCTAACCTAGCCAGACGTAATAAATCCAAACGAAACCTAACACAACCTAACATGGCCAGACCAATATTGCTGTCACCCACAGGTAAAAGCAGAATGTACTGGACCAGGGTAGTGCGCAGAAATCCACCGCATTGTAGTGAATGGCATATAAGCCGCAGATATCGTAACATAGGCAGACCCAGCCTAACCTGACAGAACGTATCACAGCTCAACACAACGTGCAGCGATCACTGCTCCTGGCCTCAACAGAGCCAAGAAGAATGTAGCAGAGATGAGTACATCACAGACGTCCACCCAATAACAGTGTATAGCACGAAAGG
>NW_016936656.1:0-895 GCF_001483705.2 Eufriesea mexicana
GAATAGCAGCGTATAGCAGAAATGTCTTAGGTGTCTTAACTAAACCTGACCAAACATAGCCTACTCAAACATAACGTAACTCAACTTAAAGGGACGAGAGCATAATTCCTGGCGTCCACAGAGAAAAGCAAAGTGCGATAGCACACAGAAGAGAGCAGAGGTCCATAGAATAGCAGTGTGTGGCATTAAAGTCGAAGATACCCTAGTGTAACACAAAGAAACCAAATCTAACCAAACGTAACCTGACAGAACATAACGCGCAGCGGCTACTATTTCTGGAATACCCAGAGCAAAGCAGGGAATATTAGAACAGGGTAGAGCGCAGAAATCAACTGAGTATCAGTTTACAGCAAAAAAGTCATAGCTATAATTTCCAAACAGAGCCAAACGTAACACAACCGAAACTTGCATAGCTCAACCTAATGCGGCGAGACCACCATTGATTGCCCCTCCAAGGCCGAGCAGAATACACTAGAGCACAGTATTGGACAGTAAATCGCCGCATTGCTGTGTTTAACACAAGAGACAAAGATATCATAGCCCAACCTGCTCTAACCTAACCGAGACGAACGTTGCCTGGATAAACATAACGTGCCGAAGATACCAATGCTGGTCTCCCCAGGGCCAAACAGATCATATTAGAGCCATGTAGGGCGCAGAAATCCTCCGAATAGCGGTGTATAGCGTAAAAGTCGAAGCGCTCCTCTCCTAACCTAACCAAACGTAGCATGGAAGAACCCAACCTATCTCAACCTAACGTGCCGAGACCTCCATTGCTGGCCTCCCAGAGTCAAGCGGAACGTACGAGAGCGCAGTAGAGCAGCAGGAGAGAACACCGGTCCGCAGAATATCTGTTTTCAGCACATAAGTCGATGATTTCCTACCCTAACCCAAC
>NW_016936657.1:0-1219 GCF_001483705.2 Eufriesea mexicana
ATAGCCATTGCAATAGCATAGAATCTGCATGGAAAATTCAATTTTATTGACATTTTCCACTAACATCGTGCTGAGCCTGCTTTCTTGCATAAATAAGGAGGAAAGATTCTATTGGCGTGCTATAGCCATTGCAATGCTATAGAATCATGCTGGAAAATTAAATTTTATTGTATGACATTGTCGTCTAATATCGGGGTGAGCTAACTTTTTTGCATAAATAAGGAGGAAAGATTATGTTGATGTGCTATAGCCATTGCAATGCTATAGAACCTGTCGGGAAATTTCAATTTTATTCACATACACGACTATTGTCGTGATGAGCTAACTTTCTTGCGTAAATAAGAAGGAAAAATTCCATTGGCGTGCTATAGCCGCAGCAGTGCAACACAATCTGGCTGGAAATCATAATTATAGTTACAAGATCGACTAATATCGGGGTGACCTAACATTCTTGCATAAATAAGTAGGAAAGATTCTATTGGCGTGCTACAGCCATTGCAATGACATATAATCTGGCTGAAATATCAAATTTTATCAATATTTTCTTCTAATATCTGGGCGAGCTATCTTTCTTGCCTCAATATGGAAGAAAGAAACTGTTGGCGTCCTATAGCCATTGCAATGCTATAGAATCTGGCTGGAAAATCCAATTTCATTAACATTTTCCCCCAATATCGTGGTGAGCTAACTTTCTTGCATCAATAAGGAGGAAAAATACCGTTGGCGTGATATGTCCGTTGCAGTGCTATGGTATCTGGATGGAAAATATAATTCTATAAACAGTTTCGACTAATATCGGGGTGAGCTAACATTCTTGCAAGAATAAGGAGGAAAGATTCTTTTGGCGTGCTATAGCCATTGCAATGCTATAGAATCTGTCTGAAAATATCAATTTTATTCACATCTACGTCTATTGTCGTGAAGAGCTAACTTTCTTGCAAAAAAAAAGATTCTATTGGCGTGCTATAGCCTCTGCAGTGCATCAGAATCTGCCCGGAAGAATAATTATATTGACAAGTTCGACTAATATCGGGGTGAGCTAACTTTCTTGCATAAATAAGGAGGATAGATTCTATTGGCGTGCTATAGCCTCTGCAGTGCCTCAGAATCTGCCCGGAAGAATAATTATATTGACAAGTTCGACTAATATCGCGGAGAGCTAACCTCCATGCATAAATAAGGAGGAAAGATGCTTTTGGCGTGCTATGGCCAATGTAGC
>NW_016936658.1:0-656 GCF_001483705.2 Eufriesea mexicana
AACCTAACCAATCGCGGCCTCTCTGAACCTATCTTACCGTGATCACTATTGCTGGCCTCCACAAAGCCAAGCAGAGCATATTAGAACACCGTAGAGCGGAGAAATATACCGAAGAGCAGGGTATCACACAAAAGCTATCATGATATAACCCAACCCAACCTAACCCAACCAAGCATAATCTAACTCAACCTAACGTGAGGTGTCCAGTAATGCTGACCTCCACAGAGTCAAGCGGAGCATATTAGAGGAGAGTAGAGCGCAGAAATCAATAGCATCTTAGTGTATAGCGGAAAAGTGGAAGCTACCTTCCACAAACCTGACCATCCTTAACATGACCAAATGTAACCTAGCACGACCTAAGGGGCCGCGAATGCTTTCGCTTGCCTTGCCAGATTCGATGTCATTGTATGCCAGGAAAGTCTAAGCTATCAGAAGCAAACCCAGACTAACGCAATCTAGCCAAACGTAGGTTAAGCAAGCCTAACGTGCCGAATCCACAATTGCTGGCCTCCCTAGATCCAAGCAGGGCGTATTAGAGCGTAGTAGAGCGCAGCAGTCCACCGAATAACGGACAGCACAATACTCATAGCTACCCAGGCCTAACCTAACGAAACGTAATATAACCAAACGTAATATAACCCGGCCTAATGTGCCTA
>NW_016936659.1:0-649 GCF_001483705.2 Eufriesea mexicana
AATCTGGCTGGAAATTACATTTTTATTGACATTTTCTACTAATATCGTGGTGAGAAAACATTCTTTCATATATAGGGAGGAAAGATTCTACAGGCGTGCTATAGTCATTGCGATGCTATAGAATCTGGCTAGAAAATACATTTTTATCGACATCTTCGACTAATAGCGTGGTGAAATATCTGTATTGCATAAATATGGACGAAATACTCTATCGGCACGCTATGGCCATTACAAAGCTATAGAATCTGGCTGGAAAAGTCAATTTTATTGACATTTTCGACTAATATCGCGGTGACGAAACTTTCCTGCATATATAAGGAGGAAAGATGCTTGGGGCGTGCTATAGCCATTCAATGCTATAGAATCTGGTTGGAAAATACAATTTTATTGACATTTTCGACTAATATGGTGGTGGGCTATCTTTCTTGCATAAATAAGGAGGAATGATTCTAGTGGCGTGCTATAGCCATTGCAATGCAATAGAATCTGGCTGTAAAATACATTTATATTGACATTTTCATCTACTAGCGCGGTGAGCTGAATTTCTTGCATAAATATGGAGGAAAGATTCTATTGGCGTGCTATAGTCATTGCAGTGCTGTAGAATCTGGCTGGAAGATACAATTTTATTGACGTTTTCGACAACTAT
>NW_016936660.1:0-919 GCF_001483705.2 Eufriesea mexicana
GCATCCATACATACATCCATTCTTCCGTCCATTCGCCCATCCATTCGTCCACACACACATCCACACATCCATGCCTCCGTACATCCATATATTCTTGCATCCATACATCCATACATACATGCATCAATACAGACATCTGTACATACATCCATAAATACACCGTTACATTCATCCATATATACATCCATACATCCACACATCCATACATCCATAAATTCATCCTTCCATGCACTCATCCATCCATACGTAATCCATGCATCCATGCATACCACCATACACTCATCCATGCATACATCCATAGATACATCCATAAATGCATCCATGTACACATCCATGCATGCATCCATCCATACATCCATCCACTCATTCATCCATCCATCCATACATTCATACAGATATACATCCATACATGCATACATCCGTACATCCATACATTCGTACATCCATACATACATACATCCATAAATCCATACGTCCATACATCCATCCATCCATCCATACATCCATTCATCCGTACATCCATACACTCGTACATCCATACGTCCATACGTCCATGCATCCATACATGCACACATCCATACCTTCTTACATACATACATTCATACATACGTACAACCATACAGGCATACATCAATACATCCATACACACATCCATCCATCCACACATCCATCCATTCATACATCCATACACTCATGCATCCGTACATCCATAAGTCCATCCATCCGCACATCCATCCATCCATATATCCATCAATCCATACATCCATACATATATACATCCATCCATTCACACATTCATACATTCATCCATTCATACACCAATCCTTCCATACATCCATCCTGCCGTACAACCACGCACCCATACATCCATCGATACATACATCTATCCGCCCATACATCCATCCATCCATCCATACAT
>NW_016936661.1:0-530 GCF_001483705.2 Eufriesea mexicana
GAACAGCAGTGTACAGGACAAAAGTCAAAAGTATCCTATCCTAACCTTACTAATCGTAACATAGCAAAACATAACCTGACTCAATCTATCGTGACGCGACCACTATTGCTTGCATGCACAGACACGAGCCGAACGTAGTAAAGGAGCGTAGTACATATATATTCATAGAATCGCTTTGTATAGCAGAAAATTCAAAGATATCCAAACCACAGTAAAGGAGCGTAGTACATATATATTCATAGAATCGCTTTGTATAGCAGAAGATTCAAAGGTATCCAAACCTAACCCAAACTAACGTAACATAACCAAACGTGGCATAACACAACATAACGTGCCGGTATCACCATTGCTGACCTCCACAGAGCCAAGCAGGGCATATTAGAGCACAGTAGAGCGCTGAAATCCATGGAATTGCAGTGTATAGCAGAAAGTCCAAGCTACCCAAACCTAACCACAGCTAACATTACATAAACGAACGTAGCATATCCCAACCTGACATGGCGAGACCGCTATTACTGGCATCCCCAGGG
>NW_016936662.1:0-208 GCF_001483705.2 Eufriesea mexicana
GGCAAGCAGACGGCTGTACTTGCCATTGTATTGAGGGCGTTAGGCGATCTATTCTCCAAGCTACAACAGGTTGCAGATTCTGAATAGGCCTATTCTCTGGCAAGTAGATGGCTGTACTTGCGATTGGATTGAAGACGTTAGGCGCTCTATTCACCAAGCTATAACGGGTTATAGATTTTGAAAGGGCCTATTGCCTGGCAAGTAGATG
>NW_016936663.1:0-654 GCF_001483705.2 Eufriesea mexicana
GAATTTTCCACGAAGATACAATTGCATTGCAATGCCTATAGCACGCCAATGGAATCTATCCATTTTATATATGCGAGAAAGTTAACTCACCACGATAATAGTCGAAACTGTCAATAATGTTGAACTTTCCAGAAAGATTCTATAGCATTGCAAAGCCTGTAGCACGCCGATGGAATCCTTCCTCCTTATTAATGCAAGAAAGTTAACTCACCACGATATTAGCCTAAAATGTCAATAAGATTGAATTTTCCATCCAGAGTCTATTCCATTGCGAAGGCTATAGCAAGCCAATAGTATCATACATTCTTTTTTATGCGAGAATTTCATCTCACCACGATTTTAGCCGAAAATGTCAATAAAATTGAATTTTCCAACCACACTCTATATCATTGCAATGTCTACAGCACGACAATAGAATCCAAACACCCTGCTTATTTATGCAAGAAAGGTAGCTCAACACGATAATAGCAGAAAATGTCAATAAAATTGAATTTTCCAGCCAGATTGTGCAGCATTGCAATGGCTATTGCACGCCAATAGAATCTTTCCTCCATACCTATGCAAGGAAGTTAGCTAACCACGAAATTAGCTGATAATGTCAATAAAATTAAATTTTCCACGAAGATGCGATTGCATTGCAATGCCTATAGCACG
>NW_016936664.1:0-770 GCF_001483705.2 Eufriesea mexicana
AGCAAAGCGAATGACATCACAGTAGAGCGCAGATATCCACCAAACGGTAGGGTATTGCACACAAGTCAAGGCTATCCTGGCCTAACCTAACCAAACCTAGCGTAGAGAAACATAACGTCACACCACATAACCGACCTACACTACCATTGCTGACCTCCCCAGAGCCAAGCAAAATATACTACAGCACAGAAGATCACAGACATCCTCGGCGTTTCAGTGTGTAGCACAGTCGTCAAAGATATCCCAACCTAACCTGGCCTAACCTAACGCAGCTGAACGTCGTTTAACACAGTGCAACGTGCCAAGGCAACTATTGCTTTCTTTCCCTGAGCCAAGCTTTTCACATCAGACCAAAGTGGAGCGCCGAAATCCACCGGATGGCAGTGTACAGCATAAATGCCAAAGCTACCCTCTCCTGACATATCCAATCATTACATACTCAAACGTAACTTAATTGAGCCTAACATGCAGTGACCACTATTGCCGGCCTCACCATAGTTGGGCAGTGTGTAGTAGAGCACAGTAGGTCTCAGGAATCCACCAAACAACTATCTATGCTGAGAAAGCCAAAGCTATTCAAACCTATCTAACAAGCATAACCTAACCAAACATAACGTAGCTAAGCCTAACGTGCCGAGACCAAAATTCCTGACGCCCACAGCGTCAAGCAGAGCATGATAGAGCACAGTAGAGCGCAGAAGTCTACGGAATAGCAGTACATAGCACAAAGGCTGAAGCCACCCTAACCAAACGTAAACAAACGTAGCCTC
>NW_016936665.1:0-846 GCF_001483705.2 Eufriesea mexicana
CTATAGCAGGCAAGTAGAATCTTTCCTCCTTATATATGCAAGAAAGTTTGGTCACCATGATATCAGTCGATAATGTCAGTGAAACTGAATTCTCCCGTGAGATTCAACAGCATTACAATGGCTATTGCACGGCAATAGCATATTTCTTCCGTATTTATGCAAGAAAGTTAGGTCACCACGATATTAGTCGAAAATGTCAATAAAATTGAGTTTTCCAGCCAGATTCTATAGGATTGCAATGACAATAGTACGCCAGTAGAATCTTTCCTCCTTATATATGCAAGAAGGTTAGGTCACCACGATAGTAGTCGATAAAGGCAATAAAATTGAATTTTCCTGCCAGATCCTATAGCATTGCCATTTCTATAGCACGCCAATTGCATATTTCATCCTCATTGAAGCAAGAAAGTTAGATCACTAGGATATTATTCGAAAATGTCAATAAAGCTGTATTTTCCAGGCGGATTCTAGGGCATTGCAATGGCGATAGCACGCCAATAGAATCTTTCCTCCTTATTTATGCAAGGAAGTTCGACCACCACGATATTAGACGAAAACGTCAATAAAATTGAATTCTCCTGTCAGACTCTATACCTTTGCTATGGCTATAGCACGCCAATAGAATAATTCGTCCATACTTATACAAGAAAGGTAGGTGATCACGATCTTATTCGAAAATATCAATAAAATTCAATTTTCGACCCAGATTATATAGCATCACGATGACTATAGCACGCCAGTAGTATCTTTCCTCCTTATATATGCATGGAAGTTAGGTCACCTCGATATTAATCGAAAATGTCAATAAAATTGTATTTTTCAGCCACATTCTATAGCATTGCAATG
>NW_016936666.1:0-868 GCF_001483705.2 Eufriesea mexicana
ATCACGATATTAGCCAAAAAAGTCAATAAAATTGAATTTTAAAGCCAGATTCTACAGAAATGCTGTGGCTATAGCTCGCTAATGGAATCTATCCTCCTCGTTTATGCAAGCAAGTTAACTCACCACAATATTAGTCGAAAATGTCGATAAAATTGAACTTTCCAGCCAGATTCTATAGCATTGCGACGGCTTTAGCTATTGATTTGAATCTTTCCTACTTATATATGCAAGGATGTTATCTCACCACGATATTAGTCGAAAATGTCGATAAAATTGAACTTTCCAGCCAGATTCTATAGCATTGCGACGGCTTTAGCTATTGATTTGAATCTTTCCTACTTATATATGCAAGGATGTTATCTCACCACGATATTAGTCGAAAATGTCGATAAAATTGAACTTTCCAGCCAGATTCTATAGCATTGCGACGGCTTTAGCTATTGATTTGAATCTTTCCTACTTATATATGCAAGGATGTTATCTCACCACGATATTAGTCGAAAATGTCGATAAAATTGAACTTTCCAGCCAGATTCTATAGCATTGCGACGGCTTTAGCTATTGATTTGAATCTTTCCTACTTATATATGCAAGGATGTTATCTCACCACGATATTAGTCGAAAATGTCGATAAAATTGAACTTTCCAGCCAGATTCTATAGCATTGCGACGGCTTTAGCTATTGATTTGAATCTTTCCTACTTATATATGCAAGGATGTTATCTCACCACGATATTAGTCGGAAATGTCAATAAAGTTGAATTTTCCTGCCGTATTCTATAGCACAGCGACTGCTGTAGCACGCCAGTTGTATCCTTCCTACTTATTTAAGAAAGAAAGATAGCCCACCACGATATTAGTCGAAAAT
>NW_016936667.1:0-602 GCF_001483705.2 Eufriesea mexicana
CTGAGCTGCTATAGATCGTGATATTAAAAATTGACATAACCGTACTGTGTACAGCCATCGCAATGATACTGCAGCCCTTGGATCAGTCTACTAACTTATGATCTAAGTTCCACAGTAGTTCTAGAATAATCTTTGTATACATCTGCTAAGAGCTAGAGATATTTACAATTCTCTGTGCGGTGGTTGCTCTATGAACCAACAGAGGTCTGCAGCCGTTGGATTAATCTGTTCAGGGACGTTTCAATTTCCTCAGCTGTTCGAGAATAATCTACGCATACATCAGTTACGGCTATAGATGTTTGCAATCCCCAGTACGGCAGTTGGTACATCCACGTATAGAGCACTGTAGCCGTGGGATTGCCCTGTTCATACAAATTAAAGGTCATGTTTGTCGTAACCAATGTATAGTACAGTTGTGACTGGAAATATTTAAAGTTGAGAGCACGGTTCTTAAACCATCAATTAACGGAGCTCTGTAGCCGCTGGATTGATCTCATCAACAATGATTTATATTGTATAGAAATTCTGGAGTTACCAGAGTTATATCCAATGCAGCTCGAGATATTAACAACTGAAAACGCAGTAACAAGTACAGTCATCAT
>NW_016936668.1:0-230 GCF_001483705.2 Eufriesea mexicana
TATGGATGGATTGATTTATGGATGTGTGGATGTATTAATGTATGGATGGGTGGATGTATGGATCGATGAGTGTATGGATGGGTACTTATATGGATGGATGGATCTATGATTCGATGGATTTATGGATGGGTGGATGTATGGATGGATGGATGTATGTAAAGATGGATGCATGGATGGATGTATGTATGGATGAATGGTTGGATGGATGGATGGATGTATGGATGGATTGA
>NW_016936668.1:301-731 GCF_001483705.2 Eufriesea mexicana
GTATGTATGGATGGATGTATGGATGTATGGATGGATGGATGTATGGATGCATGTAAGTATGGACGGCGGGCTGTATGGATGAATGGATGAATTGAAGGATTGAGGTATGGATCGACGGATTTACGTATGTATGGATGTATGTATGTATATATGTATGGATGTGAGGATGGATGGAAGTATCGATGGATGGAAGTACGGATGATAGGATTTATGTATGTGTGGATGGATGGATGCGTGGCTGGATGGATGGGTGGATGAAGGGGTACATGGATGGATGGAAGGGTGCATGGATGGATGGGTGGATGGACTGAAGTGCGAGTGAAAGGATGGACGGACACATGTATGTAGGGATGGGTGTTTGGATGTGTGGATGAATATATGCATGAATGGATGGATGTATGGTTGGATGGATTTATGGATGGGTGTATGG
>NW_016936669.1:0-226 GCF_001483705.2 Eufriesea mexicana
GGCCTAACCGGGCGTGACATGACCTCACTTAACCCAACATAACCTAACGTAACCGAACATAACCCAACATAAGCAAACCTAACCGAACCTAATTTCACAGAACCTAGCGTTACCAACCTAACCAAACATCACGTATCCGAACCTAACACAACGTAACGTAACGTAACCTAACCAAACATAAACTGACCTGACCTGACCGAACCTAACCTAACATGACCTGGCCTAA
>NW_016936670.1:0-477 GCF_001483705.2 Eufriesea mexicana
CTAACCAAATCAAACTAAGCATAACTCGAAATAACGATTTGCGACCGTTGCTGCAGGCATCCCGGAGACACGCAGAGAATAGTAGAGCACAGTAGATCACAGGGATCCACCGAATAACTGTGTATAGCACGAAAGTCAAAGCTATACGAACCAAACTACACATAACCTGACATAACCAAACATAACATAGCTCAAACTAACTTGCCACGCCACGAATGCTCGCCTCCCATGATTCGTACTGAATATAGTTGAGCAATGTAGAGCACAGGTGTTCACGGAGTTGCAGTGTTGGTCACAAAAGGTCACAAAAGTCAAAGTCATCCAGACCAAACTTAACCTAACCTAACCTTACCGAACATAACCTAACTCAAGCAAACGCGTCATGTGCTCTTTTTCTCGCCTCGCCAGAGTTGCGCAGAGTATGGTAGAGCAATGTAGAGCGCAAAAATCCACCGAATATCAGTGTATGTTACAAAG
>NW_016936671.1:0-927 GCF_001483705.2 Eufriesea mexicana
AACAGATTCTTTCCACCTTGTTTATGCAAGAAAGTTAGCTTCCCACGATATTAGTCAAAAATGGCAATAGGATTGAATCTGCCAGGCACATTCTATATCATTGCAATGGCTATAGCAGGCCAGAAGAAACTTTCCTCCTCACTTATGCAAGGAAGTCATTTCACCACGATATTAGTCGAAAATGTCAATAAAATTGAATTTTCCTGCCATATTCTATAGCATTGCAATGTCTATGGCAGGCCGGTAGAATCTCTCCTCCTTATGTTTGCAAGAAAGCTAGCTCACCACGATATTAGTCGAAAATGTCAATAAAATTGAATTTTCCTGCCATATTCTATAGCATTGCAATGTCTATGGCAGGCCGGTAGAATCTCTCCTCCTTATGTTTGCAAGAAAGCTAGCTCACCACGATATTAGTCGAAAATGTCAATAAAATTGAATTTTCCTGCCATATTCTATAGCATTGCAATGTCTATGGCAGGCCGGTAGAATCTCTCCTCCTTATGTTTGCAAGAAAGCTAGCTCACCACGATATTAGTCGAAAATGTCAATAAAATTGAATTTTCCACCCAGATTCTATAGCATTGTAATGGCAATAGCACGCCAATAGAATGTTTCCTCCTTATTTATGGAAGAAAGTTAGCTCACCACGATATTTGTCAAAAATGTCAATAAAATTGAATTTTCCAGACAGATTCTTCTGCATTGCGGTGGCTATAGCACTCCAAAAGGATTTTTCCTCCTTACGTATGCATGAGCATGGAAGTTAGCTCACCACGGTGTTAGTCAAAAAAGTCAATAAAATTGAATTTTCCACCCAGATTCTATAGCATTGAAATGGCCATAGCACGCCAATCGGATCCCTCCTCCTTATTTATGCAAGAAAGTTAGCTCACCACGATATTAATCAAAAATGTCAATAAAATT
>NW_016936672.1:0-3128 GCF_001483705.2 Eufriesea mexicana
TTTGTATAGCACAAAAGTCGGTGATATCCAAATCTAACCTGGCCTATCCAATCCTAGGAGAACATGGACTATCTAAACCTATCAAGACTAGTCCACAATTGCTGGATTCCCCATCGCCAAACAGAACATATTAGAAGAGCGTAGAGCGCAGGAGTCCATGGAATGGCAATGTATAGCAGAAAGGTTAAAGCTGTCCTAACTTAAACCAGAATAACCTACCCTAACCAAGCCTAACCTATCACAACCTAAAGTGCCGAGGTCAGCATTGCTGGCAACCCCAGAGCCACGCAGAGCAGATTGGAGCTCGGTAGAACGTAGAAATCGAACGCATTGCAGTGTACAGCGCAAAAGTCAGAAACATCAAGACTTAAACCTAACCTATACTATTAACGGGCCGAGGCCACATTTGCTGTCCACCCCAGAGCCAAGCAGAATATAGTACGACGCAGAGGAGTGCAGAATGCCACCAAATATCAGTGCATTGCACAAAAGTCAAGGTCAACCTTTCCTAACCTTACAGAACGTACCCTAATCAAACGTAGAATATCTAAACCTATCGGGGTGAAACCTGTATTGCTGACCTCCCCGGAGCCAGTCAGAAAATAAGAGATCAAAGAGGAGCGCAGAAATCCACCGAATGGCAGAGTTCAGCACAAAGTCAAAGCCATCCTAACCAAACGTAACTTAACCTAACAAACCGCGCGTAACATTACTCAATCTATCGTGCAACGACAGCTATTGCTGTTCTCCCCTGAGTCGGGCGGAGTGTAGTAGAGCTATGTAGTGCGTAAAAATCCACCAAATAGCAGCAAACAACACAAAACGCAAAACTATCCTATCCAAGCATGAACAAACGTAACTTAACCGAACGAAACATAACTCACGCCGCCGTGTCGAGACCATTATTGCTGCTCTCCCCAGAGCCAGATAGATCATATTAGAGGAGAGTTGCGCGCAGAAATCTATGGAATACAAGTGCGGAGCACAATAGTCGGTGTTACCCTATCCTAACATAGCCATACCTAACGCTACCGGACGTAGCTTGAATGAACCTAACGTGCCGAGACCACTATTGCTAAGCTCAACAGAGCCAAGAAGAATATACGAGAGCTTAGCAGGGTGCAGTAATCCACCGCACTGCAGTGAATAACACAAGAGTGGAAGATACCCAAACGCAACCTGTCCTAACCTAACCTAACCGAACGTAGCCAAATCCAACATTACGTGCTGAAAGTCACCAGTGCCAAGCAGAACATACGAGAACACAGTAGAGGGCAGAAATCCACCGAAAAACAGTGTACACCACGTAGGTTAAAGTTGTCCAGAACTGACCCAGGCTAACATAACCTAACGAAACGTAGCTTAACTGAATCTAACGTGACGGAAACGCTACTACTGT
This sequence comes from Eufriesea mexicana, assembly GCF_001483705.2. NCBI lineage: Eukaryota > Metazoa > Arthropoda > Insecta > Hymenoptera > Apidae > Eufriesea > Eufriesea mexicana. The sequence goes on from NW_016936672.1 coordinate 1,400, forward strand.
ATCCGCATAGACGAGCAGGGTGTAGTAGAGCAATGTAGAGCGCAGAAATCCATCGGATGGCTGTGTATACCATGAAAGTCGAACTTATCCGATCCTAACCCCAACTAACATTACTCAACCAAGCGTAGCATAGCACAAACTTACGTGCCGATTCCACTTTTTCTGGCACGCCAAGCTACAAGGAGGATACACTACAGCGCAGTAGCAGGCAGAAATTCTCCGAATAGCAGTGTATAGCGCAAAATTCGAGGCTACCGTACCCTAACCTTGACAAACGTAACAGACATATGTAACCTTACTCAACCCAACGCGCCGACACAACTACTGGTGGTCCCGCAGAGCCAAGCAAAATATACTAGGGCAAAGCAGTGCGCCGGAATCCGCCTTATTGCACTTTATAGCACAAAAGTCAAAACTATGCTGCCCAACATAGCCAAGCGTGACAAAACCAAACGTATCCTAACTCAAAACAATATACCGCGAACACCATATCTGGCCTCCCCACAGACAAACAGAAAATATTAGAAAACAGCAGCGCGCAGAAATCCGCGGACAGCAGTGCATAGCACAACAGCATAGGCTACCCCATCCTAACCCCACCAAGCATAATATAACCGAACGTAGCATAGCTCAAGCTTACGTGCCGAGACCTATATTGCTGGCGCCCTCAGAGCCAAGCAAAATATACTAGAACTCAGCAGACTGCAGAAATCCACCGCATTGCAGTGTATAGCCATAGAGCCAACGATATCCAAACCTTACCTGACCTAATGTCACCTAACCAATCGTTGCACATCTCAACACAATGTGCCGAGCCCACTATTGGTGCCCACCCCAGAGAAAAACATAATGTACTAGAGCACAAAAGATTGCAGGAATTCACCGGAGAGCACTCTGTAGCACAAAAGCAAAGGCTCGCCTATCCTCTTACGTCCAATCTAATCATTGCCAAACGTAGCATGACATATCCTAACGTGCCGTAACCACTATTGATGGCCTACGCAGGGCTAGCAGGATATAATACAGCACAGCAGAGCGCAGAAATCCACGGCATTGCGGCGAATAGCGCAAAATTCAAACGTATCCTATCCAAACCTGACCTAACCTAGCCTACACAAACGTAGTGTAGCTCATCATGACGTGACGTGCCCAATGTCGCTGGGATCCCAGAGCCAAGCAGAACATAGTTGGGCACAGTAGAAAGCAGAAATCTACCGAACAGCAGTGTATAGCGCAGAAGTCAAGGCTAACGTATCCTAACCTGTCCAAACGTAACATAAGCATACTTAACATATCTCAACCTAACGCGCCGAAACAACTGTTGCTGACCTCCACAGAGGCAAGCAGATTATGCTAGAGCACAGTTGAAAGCAGACGTCCACCGAATAGCAGTGTATAGCACAGAAGTCAAGGCTATAGTATCCTAACATAACCAAACTTAACATAACTGAACGTAACGTAACACAAGCTATCGTGCCGAGGACACTACACCTGGCTTACACAGAGACAAGCATAATATACTAGAGCACAGCAGAAATCCGCCGCATAGCAATTCATGGCACGAAAGTGCAGGATACCCAAAGCTAACCTGCCCAACCTAACCACACCAAACGTAGTGTAACTCGGCATAGCCCGATGACACCAATATTGCTGGAACTCCCAGAGACAAGCAGGACATATTCCAGGACAGTTAAAAGCAGAAATCCACCGAACAGCAACGCATAGCACA
>NW_016936673.1:0-255 GCF_001483705.2 Eufriesea mexicana
TAAGCAAGAAAGCTAGCTCACCATGGTATTAGAGGAAAATGCCTATAAAATTAATTTTCCTGCACAATTAAATTGCAGTGCAATGGCTATAGCACGCCAATGGAATCTTTCCTCCTTATTTATGCAGGACAGTTATCTCACCGCGATATTAGTCGCAATTGTCAATAAAATTGTACTTTCCGGACATATTCTATAGCATTGCAACGGCTATAGCACGCCAATGGTATCTTTAATCCTTATATATGCAAGACAGCT
>NW_016936674.1:0-260 GCF_001483705.2 Eufriesea mexicana
TAAAATTGAACTTTTCATTCATATTCTGTTGCAAAGCAATATCTTTCCAAGCCAATAGAATCTATCCTCCTTATTTACGCAGGAAGGTTTGCTCACCACAATATTACACGTAAATGTCTACAAAAAAGACTTTTCGTGCACATTCTATTGCAATGCAATGGCTATAGCGAACCAATAGGATCTCTCCTCCTTATTTCTGCTGAAAAGCATGATCACCACGATAAATGTCGACAATGTCAATAGAAAAGAACTTTCCAGTC
>NW_016936675.1:0-448 GCF_001483705.2 Eufriesea mexicana
ACATCCATATATATATACATCGATACAACCATTCATCCGTACATCCGTCCATCCATTCCTCAAACTATCCATATATCCATCCATCCAGACAACTGTTTATCCATACATACATACATCCATACATGCATCTTTCCACACATCCACCCATACATACATCCAACCATCCATACATCCATCGAACCATACGTCCATACATCCATACAGGTACCCATCCATACATGCGTCGTTCCATATATCCATATATTCATACATCCATACATACATACATCCATACATGCATACGTCCATACATCCTTACAACCATACTTTGCTATGTCCATACATGAACACATACATCCATAAATACGCCCAACCATACAACCATCCATCCATACATACATCCACACATACATCCACACATCCATACATACACCCACACACATCCATACATGCATCCATCAACACATCC
>NW_016936675.1:532-3088 GCF_001483705.2 Eufriesea mexicana
ATCCACACGTCCATTCATCCACACACACATCCATACATCCATGCATCGGTACATCCATACATTCGTACATGAATACATACATACATGCACACATCCATACATCCATCCATCCATACATCCAAACATTCATACATGCATATATCCATTAATCCATCCATCCATACCTTCATCCATTCATACATTCATTCATCCATACATCCATACATATATACATCCATCCATCCATACATCCATTCATATATAAATCCACACATACGTAAATCCGTACATTCGTGCTTCCGTACATCAGTCCATCCACAATTCCACCCATCCATTCAATCATCCATCCATACATACACCCATACATACATCCATACTTCAATACATCCAACCAACCAAACATCCACACATCCATACATACTTCGATCATTACATCCTTCCATCCATACATCCATCGACCAATCCATAAACCATTCCATGCAGCAATTCACACACCAATTCATACATCCATACATACACCCATACATTCATCCATACATACATACTTCGATACATCCATTCATCTACACATCCATACATATATATCCATACATCCATACATCCGTACAACCGTTCATCCATACCTCAATCCATCCATACATCCATTCATCCATACTGCCATCCATCCATACGTCCACCGATCCATACATCCATCGATCCACAAATCTATCCATTCATACACCCATCCATGTATACATCCATACATCCACACGTCCAAACATCCACACATCCACCCATCCATTCATCCATCGATCCATAAATCTATCCATTCCTACACCCATCCATGTACACATCCATACATCCACACGACCATACATCCATACATCCACCGATCCATACATCCATCGAACCATACATCCATCCACCCATGCAAGCACAAATTCATACATCCATCGTTCCATACATCAATCCATCCATACATCCATACATACACACATTCATACATACATCCATGCATACATCCATATATACATTCATATATACATCCATATATACATCCATGCATGCATCCACACATTCATCCATACATACATCCGTACATCCGTTCATCCGTCCATCCATACATCAATGTATACATACACATAACCATCCATACAGCCATCCATCCATCCATCCTTCCATCCATACATTCGTCCTTCCATACACCCATCCATCCATCCATCCATACAAGCACCAATTCATACATCCATCGTTCCATACATCTATCCATCCATACATCCATACATACACACATCCATACATACATCCATGCATACATCCATATATACATCCATACGTACGTCCATGCATACATACATACATACATCCATACATACAACCACACATCCGTTCATCCGTCCTTCCATACCTCAATCTATACATACACCCAACCATCCATACAGCCATCCATCCATCCATCCATCCATCCACACATGCATCCTACCATGCACCCATCCACCTATACATCCATCGATGCGTACATACATCCATTCATTCATCCATCCACCAATCCATCAAACCATCATTACATCCATACATACACCAAGACATACATACATCCATCCATACATCCATACATCCGTACATCCGTACATCCATACATTCATATATCCATACATCCATACGCCCATACATCCATACATCCCTACATATATACATCCATACATCCATACATCCATCCATCCATACTTCCACCCACCCATACCTCCATCTATCCATTCATCCATCCATCCATACATCCATACATATATACATCCATGCATCCATACATCCATAGATACATAAATCCATTCATCCATTCATGCGTACATTCGTCCATCCGTACCTCAATCCATCCACACATCAATCGATCCAAACATCCATTCATCCATACAGCCATCCATCCATACGTCCACCCATCCATACATCCACCGCTCCATACATACATACATCCATACGTCAATCCAAAAAACCGTCAATCCATCCATCCATACATCAATACATATATCAATACATACATACATGCATACACCCATAAATTCAAGCATTCATACATTCACACATACAGCCTTACATACATCCATACATACATACTTCGATACATCCATTCATCTACACATCCATACATATATATCCATACATCCATACATCCGTGCAACCGCTCATCCATACCTCAATCCATCCATACATCCATTCATCCATACTGCCATCCATCCATACGTCCACCGATCCATACATCCATCGATCCACAAATCTATCCATTCATACACCCATCCATGTATACATCCATACATCCACACGTCCATACAACCATACATCCACCCATCCATACATCCATCGAACCATACATCCATCCATCCATGCAAGCACCCATCCATACATCCACCGTTCCATACATCTATCCATTCATACATCCATACATACACACATCCATACATACATCCATCAATACATCCAGATATACACCCATATATACATGCATGCATACATACATACATAAATCCATACATACATCCATACATCCGTTCATCCGTCCATCCATACCTCAATATATACATACGCCCAAACATCCATACAGCC
>NW_016936676.1:0-3180 GCF_001483705.2 Eufriesea mexicana
TGCTTGGCTCTGGGAATACCAGCAATGGTAGTCTCGGCACGTTATGTTGAGTGAGGCTACGAATGGTTCAGTTATGTTTGGCTACGTTAGTATAAGGGAACAATGACTTTTTTGCTCAACACTGCTATCCGGTGTATTTATCGGCGCTAGTGCGCTCTAGTATTCTCTGTTTAGCTCTAAGGGGGCCAGAAATAGTGGTCTTGGCTCGTTACGTTGAGGTAGGCTACGTTCGGTTATGCTAGCTTAAGTCAGGTTAGGTATGGATATCTTTGACTCTTGTGCTCTACACAGAAATGCGGGGGTCTTCTGCGCTCTACTGTGCTACAATATATTCTGCTTGCCTCTGGGGTGGCCCGTAGTTGCGATCGCGGCACGTTCGTTAGGGAGAGGCTATGTTTGGCAACGTTAGGTTAGCTTTGGTTTGGTTAGGTTAGCTTCGACTTTTCTGCAACACGCTGCGCACCTATGGATTTCTGCCACCTGCTCTACTCTATTATGCTCCGCTTGGCACTGTGGAAGCCAGCATTACTAGTCGCGGCACGTTAGGCTGGGATAGATAACGCTTAGTTAGGTTAGGTTAGCTTGGGTTAGGCTAGGATAGCTTCGACTTCTGTTCTCTACTCTGCTACGTCATGGGCTTCTGCGCTCTACTGCGCTACATCATATTCTGCTTGTCCGTGGGGACACCAGGAATAGTATTGGCGGCACGACATGTTGGGTAACGCTAGGTAAGGTTCGGCCACGTTATCTATGTCTTTTGTGATATAGACTGCAATGCGGTGGACTTCTGCGATCTAATGTGCTCTTGTGTATTCTTCTTGGCTCTAGGGAGGCCAGAAATAGTGCTCGTGGCACGACAGTTTGTGTTAGGTGTTGATTGGCTAGGTTAGGTTAGGTTGGGTTTGGTTGGGGTGGCTTTGACTTTTGTGCCGTACACTGCAGTGCGGTGTACTTCCGCGGCCTACTATGCTCTAGCATATTCGGCTTGCCTCTGGGGTGGCCAGAAATAGTGGCCTCGGCACATTAGGTGGGGATAAGGTACGTTTGGCTATGTTAGGTGTGCTTTGGTTAGGTTAGGGTAGCTTCGTCTTTTCTGCAATACACTGCGCTTCCTTGGATTTCTGCGCTCTACTCTGCTCTACCATATTCAGATTGTCTATGGGAACGCCAGCAACAGTGGTCGCGGCGCGTTAGTTTGGGTTATATTACGCTAGGCTAGGTTAGGTTAGATTAAGTTTGACAAGAATATCTTTGTGGATTTTGAGGTATAGACTGCAATACGGTGTATTTCTGCGATCTTCATTCCCCTACTATACTATGCTGGACACCCGGGCGGCCAGCAATTGTGGTCGCGGCGCGTTACGTTTAGTTAAGCTACGTTCGGTTAGGTTGGGTTACGACCGGTAAGGATAGGATATTTTTGCCGCTTGCGCTATACACTGCAATGCGGTGGATTACTGCGCTCTATACCTTATTCTGCATGGCTCTGAGGAGGAAAGCAACAGTGGTAGCGGCACGTTATGTTGAGCTTGCTACGTAAGATTAGGATATGTTGATTTGGGTTAGGTTTGTGTATCATTGACTTTTCCGCTGCAAACTTCTATTCTATGGATTTCTGCGCCCTATTCTACTCTAATATGTTCAGCTTGGCTCTGGGAAGCCAGCAATAGCGGTCTCGGCACCTTACGTTTAGTTAGGTTACGTATGGTTATATCACGTTTACATAGGTTACGACAGGATGAATATGACTATTGTGATACACGCTGTTATTCGGAGGGCTTCTGCGCTCTGCATTGCTCTGCTATACCCTGCTAGACTCTGGGCAGGCCAGTAATAGTGGCCTCGGCATGTTATGTTGAGTCAGGCCACGTTTGGCTGCGTTGTGCTTGTTTGGGTTACGTTTGGATAGCTTCGACTTTTCTGCTATACACCGCGATTCTATTGATTTTCGCGCTCTACTCTCCTGTAATATCGTCTGCATGGCTCTGGGGTGGCCTGCAATAGTGGCCGTGGCACTATTGGATACGTTAGGTGACGCCTGGTTGTGTTAGGTTACGCTAGGTTATGTTAGAATTGCTTTGGCTTTAGTGCCGTACACTGCCATTCGGTGGACTTCTGCGCTCTAGGCTCTTTTAGTGCGTTCTGTTTGGCGATGGGGAAGCCATCAATAGTGGACTCGGCTCGTTAGGTTTAGATAGTCCACGTTCGGTTAGGGTGGGTTCGGTCAGGATAGGTTAGGATATCACTGACTTCTGTGCCGTACAGATCCACATGAAGGCTTTTTGCGCTCCACTTTGCACCAGTATATTCTGCTTGTCTATGTGGAGGACAGCAATACTGGCCTCGGCACGTAAGATTAAGTTATGTTTGCTTACATTACGTTTGTATGGGTTAGGATAGGGAAGAGATGACTTCTGTGCTGTACACTGCTATTCGGTGGATTTGTACGCTCTCCATAGCACTAATATGCTCTGCTCGGATCAGGGAGACCAGCAATTGCGGCCGTGGCACGATATGCTCAGTTAGGTTACGTTTGGTTAGGATGGCTTTGACTTTTGTTTGATACACTGCTATTCGATGGATTTCCGCGCTCTACTATGCTCTAATATGCACAGCTTGGCTCTGGGGAGGCCGGCAATTCTGGTCTCGGCACGTTATGTTGAGGTATGCTACGTTTGGCTTTGTTAGGTTATGTCAGCGTAGTTTAGGATACCTTCGACTTTTGCGCTATACACTGCAATGAGGCGGACTTCTGCGCTACACTGTGTTCTAGCATATTCCGCTTGGCTTTGTGGCTACGAGCAATTGTGGCCTCGGCACATTAAGTCGCGTTAGGCTACGTTCGGTCGTGTTACGTTTGGCTATATTGCGACAAGGTATCTATGACTCTTGTGCTGTACAGTACTATTCGGTGGATAGCAGCGCTCTACTGTACTCTGGTATACTTTGTTTGGCTATGGGGAGGCCAGCAACTGTGGTTAAGGCTTGTTATGTTGTGTTATGCTACGTTTGGCTTGGTTAGGTTAGATCAGGTAAGATTGGGATAACATTGTCTTCTGCGCTATATACTGCAATGCGGCAGATTTCTGCGCCGTACTGTGCTGTACCATACTCTACTGGGTGTGGAGGCGCCAGCAATAATGGTCTTGGCACGTCAGGCTGATTAAGTTAACTTCGGCT
>NW_016936676.1:9844-10085 GCF_001483705.2 Eufriesea mexicana
AGGCGGGCAAGCTCTTCGAGCGCGTTCTAGCTGCCCGCCCCCGAGAGCATTTAACGAACGTGGGTCCCGATCTCAGCGTCAGCCAGTTCGGATTCCGGCATGGTCGGTCGACGATCGACGCGATCAATCGCGTTCGTACGTGTCGGAAGCTGCCGTCGACTGTGGCGGAGTGGTGCTTGCGGTCGGTGTGGATATCCCCAACGCCTTCAACACCCTGCCCTGGGCCGCCATCCGGTGTGCC
>NW_016936677.1:0-47407 GCF_001483705.2 Eufriesea mexicana
CGGCGTTTTCTTTACACACGAACACGCGAGCGTGGCATGCATCATTCACGACGCCTGTACCGTCCCCCTGTGTGCTTTCAATTATCGCCGGTCCGCGGTATGAAAATTGCAGCGATCGTTGAAGCCGGACAAAGAGCAAGTCGCACAGCCGTTAAACTCGAAAAGGTGCGTTCTTTCCATAGAACGCGGCAGCCCGCTGCGGCGCCTATCCGCCACGTGATCCGCGTAACCGCTCGCGTATAATACGAGAGGAACGTTTACGACCCGAAATTCCGACGGAGACCCCGGCGAAATTTCGGTGAGCAAGGCTGCACGACGAGCATCCACATCCACGTCCGCATCCATATTCATGCGGACCGTGGCGGGTGGTGGGTATGCAAATAACGGCACAGGTCGGAGCTGGCTCGCTGCGAAGGCATGGAAGAGTCGGTGAAAAAGCGGCAGAAAGCGAGAGGAGGCAAGTAAGGGAGAGACGAGTGACGAGAGCGCGTTAGGTGACGGGATTTTTCAAAATGTCGAAACTAATATCGCGGTCACTCGCGGCCGCCTTAGTCCCCCGTCTATGAGCCGCAGCGTCTATGGCTCCCGGCAGCCTTTGCGCCGCTACCTTCGCGCCTGGCCGCCACGCGGCGTGCGTGTATCCTCTGTCGACCTAGTCTCTTTCTTTACCTTATCCTATCCGCTTCCACATCACCGTCCTGGTCGCTCGCTCACCCATGCCGCGCTTTTATGTGTCGCGCACGTGTGTGTCCGTGCCTACGCGCATATACCAAAGGGATGTATAACGCGGAGCTCGCTGACAGGTATCTATATAGCCACGATTCACGGTACACCGACTCTCACCGGACCGCCTGCGTCGTGGATGGAGAGAGAGGGAGCTTTCTTTATTAAAGCTCGCCGGAGTGACCAAAATATGAGTTTATATCAACCTCGACCCTTCTGCCCGCTTTACCCTTCTAATGGCGCTCCCTGATCTTACCCGACATCCAGACCAAAGACGAACAGCCCTGCTACGAGTTTCACCGAGCTATTTCTGCAAGTCATTGTTCCTGCTTGTACTCGGGCAACTGGCAATCCAGAGGACCATGAATTGCACGTGAATGATGATTTTGTTGTGTTATTATGGTAAATTCGGTTTCGGGATAATTGATATATTTGGCTGCTGATTTATTCGCGAGTGGATGTTCTAGATTCAACATAGTCTATGGTTTGTTGGACGTCGTGTATTCTATGCGTAGGGTTATCGAATTTTTCTTTGTTTATAATAAATTCGGTTTTGACATAATTGAAATATTTGGTTGGTGGTTTATGTGTGAAGTAAGTAATTCTTAGATTCGACATAGTCTATGGTTTGTTAGACGTCGTGTATTCTATGTATAAGGTTATTAAATTTTTCTTTTTTCTTTGATAATAAATTCGGCTTTGACATAATTGGTATACTTGTCTGGCAATTTATTCTCGAGTGTAAGTCTTAGATTTAATATAATCTATGGTTTATTGGACGTCAGGTGTTCTATGCATAGGGTTATTGAATTTCTCTTTTTTCTTTGATAATAAATTCGGTTTTGACATAATTGAAATATTTGGTTGGTGGTTTATGTGTGGAAGTAATTCTTAGATTCAACATAGTCTGTGGTCTGTTGGACCTCGTGTATTCTATGCGTAGGGTTATCGAATTTTTCTTTGTTTATAATAAATTCGGTTTTGACATAATTGAAATATTTGGTTGGTGGTTTATTTGCGGATGTAATTCTTAGATTCAACATAGTCTATGGTTTGTTAGACGTCGTGTATTCTATGCGTATTCTTATCGAATTTTTCTTTTTTTATAATAAATTCGGTTTTAACATAATTGGTATACTTGTCTGGCAATTTATTCTCGAGTGTAAGTCTTAGATTTAATATAATCTATGGTTTATTGGACATCGTGTATTTTATGAATAGGGTTATCGAATTTTTCTTTTTTTTATAATAAATTCGGTTTTAACATAATTGGTATACTTGTCTGGCAATTTATTCTCGAGTGTAAGTCTTAGATTTAATATAATCTATGGTTTGTTGGATGTTGTGTATTCTATGTATAGGGTTATTGAATTTCTTTCTTTTCTTTAATAATAAATCTATTTTAGTCATAATCGATATATTTGGTTTGTGGCTTATATGTGAATGTAATTCTTAGGTTCAATATAATCTATTATATTGGATGTCATGTATTCTATACGTTGGGTTATTGAATTTTTTTTTTGTAATAAATTTGTTTCTGAGATAAAACGTATATTTGGTTAGTGGATCGTATGTGAATGTCATTTTCATATTTAATATAGTCTACTCTGTGTATCGTGTACTGTGAGTATAGGATTATTGGATACCCAAGTTAATTCACTCTAGGAGTTTTAGGTATATTTTATGGTGTGTATTATTTTGGAAAATTGTTTTTGTAATTTTTGATGTGGAAATGCACGATTATCACTAAAATTTTGAGACCAAAATTGAGATAAAAATATGCAGAATTGAGTTTTCTTGAGAAATGTACTCGACTTTATCATATTATTCTAATTATTATTGTATATGTAATAGGAATTGGTGATTTTAGTGTTAATATTTAAAAAAAGGAGGATTGAGGTAGAATAAAGTAGATCAGTTTTTGATACGAGTTTCTGAGTCTGATTAAATGGACAACTTTTCAGCAAATTGAATTTGTCGATGCAGTATGAATAAACGTTAAAGGTCTGTAAAAATATTAGGTAAATATTGATTACATTTTATCAATTTGTCGTGTATCTGCTTTTAATTTAATAGAGCATCAATCAATTTCGGTAGAATTATGGAATATTCAGTTTCTGCATGAACAAAGATGAGGACACATAATTGCTTTACTGATTAAACACACGGAAATGCAGTGCCTACCAAGGAATTATGTTGAAATTTGTGAGATACACCAATTTAGGTAGTGTATTTGTCGCTAAATATTTAAACAAATTCTTGTCTTCTCATAAATACCATTTTTCTTCTATATTTTTAATGCTAGATCTACACAAATATCGAAAAGACAAACTTTTTCAAGAAATAGTATTCCATCCATTTATTATTAATGATATTAATATTATTTTCCAATGTTTTTAATATTGAGATTTCTATACAAATATCTAAAAAGATAAATTTTTCCAAAAAATAGTATTGCATCCATATATTATTAATAATATTAATATTATTTTTCAATGTTTTTAATACTGAGATTTCTACACAAGTAGAAATCTGTGAAGTCAATACATTTTTCTTCAAATTCCATATTTTTTCGAATTTTTAATATTAGAATATTTACATAAATATCGTAAAATAAGAAAGGAATTTGTGTTAATAAATACTACTTTTTCTTAATCGTTAAGAAGGTAATACAATATTATTATCTAATTAAAGCTCCAATGAGCTTTACCAATTTTTAATATCCATTGCCATCGTAAAAATTTACACTTTTATACGTCGGTCGAATAATTTTCCAATGGCTGTAGCTACCCAGGAAAAATAATATTTCACTACGCATTGAAAGTTCAATTTAAAAATAAAAACATCGTCCCATTCGCATTTTAATAAAGCGAGGGTTGATAATTGTAGCGTGTTTGTCGCGACTTTAAATAACATGGAAATTGACACAGAGTGTAAATAACGGTATGCATATATTCCCTGCCTGTCCACGGACCCGTGGAAACAAAATGCAGGTATCGATCTTATAACTTAATTATTTGGAATCGTTCAACAACGATATGAATAATGAGATAGCCCTGGTAACAAAGCCTTGCGGTCTAGAAAAATAACCATAAATTGTGCACCGTTCGCAAAGCGTTTCTTCGTCATATTATCAACAACGTGCATGGGTCCCGCAACACATTTCGATAATAAAGCATATTTCTATGGAACTCTAGGGAATTATAGGGGCGTTATGGTTAAACAACTCGCCGAACGAATGGTGCTCTAGAGGCTATCGATTTTTAATCGATTTTACGACATTTTAAAAAACCTAACTGCAACGTCCGATATAAAATATCTCGACATTATTCACTTGATGCAAATAGCAAGCGTGTTATCAAACGCCGTGATGCAATTTATAATAATAACACAGCGAGCGCGTAGAAACGTTATTATGGTGATTTATAACGAATCCCTTTTAATTATTTTGTACCCTGTAAAATACACCTGTACGAATTACGATACTTTTGTTCACTGTGGTTTTAGTTGCCCTTGGAGCTAGGTATTAGACGCATGAATTTTTGCGCGATTATGTTTGCAATATTATTTAAAATCTTCTTTCATTTTTTTTCTTTAAATTTAAATAATTTAAATCTTGATAAAGAAATTATTTAGTAACGTGTTATATACTATGCGTATAAAATAAATAAATAAATAATGAACAATTAATAATATTACAATTCTTTTAATAACTATATCAATTTTTATATATATTTTATTTTGTTATATACACTGATTAAAATTAAAAATAGGTTTTGCAAGAGATATTCATTACTTGTTGACATATAAGGTGTTATTTTTAATTTTAATACAGGTATCTGAGAAGATGATGAATATATAAGAATTCATAAATGATTATTTTGGTTACAGTATTTTGTTTTAAATTTAAGTAATTTAAATTTCAATAAAGAAATTATTTAATAACATGTTATATACTATGCATATAAAATAAATAAATAAATTATGAATAATTAATAATATTACAATTCTTTTAGAAATAATTGAGAAAAATAATGATTCACGGACTATAGCAATTTTTATATATATTTTATTTCGTGATATACACTGATTAAAATTAAAAATAGGTTTTGCACGAGATATTTATTGTTTGTTGATATATACGGTATTATATTTTTATTTTATTTTTAATGTTAATACAGGTACCTGAGAAGGTGATGAATAAATAAAAATTCGCAAATGATTATTTTGGTCATAGCATTTCGGAATCAGAATAATAAAGATAAATACTTTTAACTGCGACATACACTGTTTGACTTTGATTTCGAATTATTTTATTCCACAATTTGTACGAACGTTTCAGTGATTCGAAAAATTGCTCGCGTCCCGTCAATTAAAACGTTAAACGTTAAATTACCTGCGACACAAACCGGAAAGGATTAAGATTTTTGTTTAAATATCACAATTCACAGTTTAATGCACTTTATACGTTTATTTTTGTCGTCGGAATACAGACGTGTCATAGGCAATAAACACGTTCGTTGAAGTATTTCGATACCAAAATATCGGACCAACACTTTTAGCATGTCTTGCATTCAATTCGCAGGAAACATAATATAGGAATAAAGCATGACATCGAAATAATGAATTTCCTCGTGACGTACTGCCATATGGCACGGTAAAGAGGAAAGCACTGCAATTACCCTGTCGTGTAATTTTCTCGAAGTAACAGACGATGCACCGTTAATTATTATTGCAATTAAATTACGATACAAATGAAATGACAAGGAAATTCGCAGCTCTTTTATGTATTGTCCAAATTTCTGGTATATTTTGTTAATGTAATTTAATTGCAATTTTATTATCAGTAGATCAGTTTGTGAGACACGTTGAATTTTTAATTATCAATTATTTTCTTTTTAATTTAATTTTATTTAAGAAATGGTATGGATAATTTTTTATCCATTTTTATATTATAATATTGGGAAACATATCAAATGAAATCAGAATAAGGATAACAAAATTTATGTAACGTATTAAATGAATATTTATTCCAAATTTATTTACGTTAACAAATTTTTATATTTATTAAATTCATTTGAATTAGAAGCAAAGATAGATTTGCAATTTAAGTATGCGATAATTAAAAATTTATTATAATTAAAACGTAAATATTGGCACATGGTTGTATTATTTTAATTCAGAAAAGAAAATGTCATTATTAAATTCATTTACACTATTATTAAATTTCATCAGGTACTAAATTTACCACCACCAATCAGGGACAAAGGAATATTTGCAATTTAAATATACGATAATTCGAAGTGTATTCCAGTTACAAGATCAATTTACTATTATTCACTGCGATAATTATTACAAAATTAAAATGGCACCTGACCAATATTTGTTAATTCCAAATAAAATTTGATATTAATGCTAAATTTTATTATTTGCTGTCTGTCAACAGGAGTAAAATCTGATATTACCTCTAAATTTTATTATTTACTGTCTGTCAACAGAGAAAAGATACATACTGACAATTAATTTACTATTATTCACTATGGTAATTATTACAAAATTAAAATGGCACCTGACCAATATTTATTAATTCGGAATAAAATTTGATATTAATGCTAAATTTTATTATTTGCTGTCTGTCAACAGAGAAAAAATTCATATTCACAATCAATTTACTATTATTCACTATGGTAATTATTACAAAATTAAAATGGCACCTGACCACTATTTGTTAATTCCAAATAAAATTTGATATTAATGCTAAATTTTATTATTTGCTGTCTGTCAACAGAGAAAAAATTCATATTCACAATCAATTTACTATTATTCACTATGGTAATTATTACAAAATTAAAATGGCACCTGACCACTATTTGTTAATTCCAAATAAAATTTGATATTAATGCTAAATTTTATTATTTGCTGTCTGTCAACAGAGAAAAAATACACATTGACAATAAATTTACTATTATTCACTGCGATAATTATTATAAAATTAAAATGGCACCTGACCACTATTTGTTAATTCCAAATAAAATTTGATATTAATGCTAAATTTTATTATTTGCTGTCTGTCAACAGAGAAAAACTACATATTGACAATCAAAATATATAATTCAATATTTATTTAATTTACAAGACCCATTTACTATTCACCAACACAAACGTTCGAGACTTAAAATGGCACCAATGTACATAAGTAACATTTTTCGATCAAAAAGCCTCGTTTGTTAATAGTTGTGAATGGAATTATAAAATACTCCGAAAAACCTCGACTACGAGATGCAAAGTTATCGAGTTAGATGGAACCTCTTCTCCCTTTTTTTCTTCCTTTCCCTTCCTTTTCTCCTTTTCCTCCCTTTTTTCGAGTAAGATGAAAGCGCCAGTTTAAAACTGGAACGTGAAATATTTTACCAGCGTACGGTATGAAAATACTCCGGGATAGGTAATAAATTGTACTCCCTTTACAGTTCTGAGGGACATTAATTATGCATTTCGAAACTTAATTTTATACATCGACGCAAACGAACGACCGTTAATAAACATACGACATAAAAGTTAATAACCTAACTTTTCGCCAAATTAAATTAAGCGATTCGAAGAGGATTAAGGTAGCCCGATAAATCCAGGCGCCATTTAATCATACGTCCACGTTGTAAATCACAATGGTCTTCACGGCTCGAAACTTATGGCAACAAGAAAATTTGGTCTCCAAAGTGTTAATAAGGAATAAGGTCGTAAATTATCCTCAGCATCGGGAAACATCGCGGGACCATCGCGCTAAGTACGTACTATATACGCTCCTGAGTCTCGCGCTGGATCAGGCTAGCCTACCCCATTATCAACTACTTGCTCGCTTTTTAATTTTAGCCCACTTTTGTTTTTTTATAGACAATCGATTTTATCGAATTTTAAATTTAAACAGAAAGTTTCGAACTTTCGATTACATCAACTACTTGCTCGCTTTTTAATTTTAGCCCACTTTTGCTTTTTTATAGACAATCGATTTTATCGAATTTTAAATTTAAACAGAAAGTTTCGAACTTTCGATTGGGCTTATTACAAGATGGAACTGAACTTTGTGACACGTAATCCATTTTTTCCTGATTTTCCCTTTTCCTCAGAAAATGAAAGAGTAGTGAAATACGAGGGTTGAATGGTCACGTGAATCTCACGTTTCTAACGAAATTTATTATTTTATTTTTCTATACTACTGGGTAAGCGAAAGTCTAGCGATCTAAAAATGGAAAATAGAAAAATTGTATACGTATGAAAAATTTTGAATTATCGATTAAAAAATTGGAATAGAAATTTTAGAGATATGTCATTTTGGATTTTGGATTTTCTTTGCATTTTTCACTGCAATTTTCACTTGTTAATATTAATACCATGGATTATAATATTATTAACGTAATTTATTATAGAGGTATACGGAGAATTAATATCTGTTGGCAAATGGCTACCTAAAATCTGTCAATGTCATTTTTAACTCTTTGCACTCGAGAGGCACCCTTCAGTCTCCATTTCATAAAATTTCGAAGCTCGATATTAATTAATACATCAAAATTAAAATTATGTAACAGTGTGCGAAATATCGAAATTAAATAATTGCACGTGTTAATTATTACACGATTTCTTATTTATTGCTCAAAAAATATCATCAGCTAAATAGCACAAAATTTTTCAACTCGTACCCTTCTTTAGCCAAAGAAATCTTCGAATTGCAATAAAGAAGCACGTTAAGTTTGATCTACTTCAAAAGTAAACAATTGATAAACGACTATCCGATCGAAGCAAAGCATGCTAAATTTTTTAACCGAGTAAACAATTTTGACGAGACAAAATTGCCAAGAATTTTAACTGAATAAACAGTAGTCATCAAGTAAACATTGCCAGAACTTTGAATCGAATAAACAATTTCCTCCAAACAAGGGATGCAAACAATTCTAAGTGAATGAAGAATTTTCTTCAGGCGAACGTTCTATAAAAACGCTAATTGAATAATCAATTTTCATCGAGCAAAAATGGCCAAAACTTTTAATCGAGTAATCAATTTTCATCGAGCAAAAAGGGTTAATACGCTAAGAAACGATTTTCCTTGTAATAAAGTATAAATTTTCTTAATATAAAATACACTTTACAGTATTTCACAACGTAACCATACATTACACGTCGTTTCCCCATCACTCCAACCTATCTAATCCAAAAATGACCCCACTCGCAGATTAACCCTAAACCTACCACAGTCACGCGTAGAATTAAAAATTTTTAATGAAAAATTCCAAATTCAACGTCACCACTTTGATCACCAGTTTCATTGGACTTCATAATAACTCGAGGACAATCAATTTCTCAACATCCACCTCTTTCCTTCTTCTAGTTCCAAGATTCACATATGTCCCGCATACCTAACTCCGTCTATCACGTGGAGTCCTAAGCTAAGCAGTCCTAATTCGCTTTACACGGAAAACATGGAAAAGGTATGACGAGACTATCGAAATAGAAAAATGTCGCAATTTCTAGCCCTGTGGAAGACCGAATCCAGGATCGCAGAGTACCGTGCTACAAGAGGGTCGAGTGTATCAGGACCGACGTCGTGGAGTGGAGGAAATTGACCGCGAAGCAGCGGCGAGGAGAATATTGGAATGAAAAAATTTGCGGACCATTCTCGGCAGGAGGCACAGAAAACCTAGAAGTTCACGCGAATAGGTCAGTCCCTAATATCCTGGCTCTTTCCCCGGCTTCCGCAACTTTGACTGCAGACACTCACGTTCGCGTGGCTCATTCACAAACATACACAGAGCAGGCTAGAGAGAGAGAGAGGTCTGACTTGGGATCTCGCCGTCAGCTAACTCCTGCTCCCTGTCTTTCTTCTTCCCCCGGTCCTTCCTTTGCCTACCACCGTCCCTCCCGGATTCTCGACCTCCTTCTTTTGCTTGGTTTTTTAGAGGTCCGAGTTGCAACCATTCTACGTTCAAGGCTCTTCCTGGCGATAGGTGGACCGAGTGGCAGCGGGTGAGGAGGGGCAACGTCCAAGAAGAGTCTTTTCAAATCCCTCGGCATTTAAATATTCGTACCAATTCCACCCCTTCGCTCCGCGGAGCTTGCAGCAGCTCGGTCGGCCCTCGAGCTAGCCTCGGTCGACCAACGAACCGACACGAATCGCGGTTGTATTCAAAGAGCTCTCGCCCGTGCTCTCTCCCGCCGTCGTTCCTCCTTCCATCTCGTCTCCAGCGTGGACGTACACAGCTCTAGTCACCCTGGCACAGCTTTCTGTCCCTTTGCTGGCCGCTCGATCTACCGTACCAGCCCTGCTGCTGCTGCACGGTACAGTTGCACAGGGAGGTGTGCGTTATTGGCGAAGCGGGGAAAGGCACTTTCATAGAAAGGCTGGGCCGTTTCTGGGGCTGCATCGTTTTACGTGTTGCGTCCGATCGTGAATACCCGACCCGCCGTCGCTGCCTTTATCTGTTTCTCTGGCTCGTGCGCTCATTCCGCATCCCTTTCGAGGTCCTCTTTGTTCCAGCCAGCTGGCCAAGCACTGCCACCGCTAACGTCCGGCAAGAGCTCGTTCCTACTTCTTTCTGCACGCGCCACGCCGCGCGCTCCACGCGCCTAGCCCCACACCGGAGTCTCTGGCCTCGCCTAGCTTCGCTTCGGCTTCGATGCGCTAATGAAAAAAGTTGCCAATTGAACATCGCGTCCTGCTTGCCTTCGGATCCCCTCCTATAGCCGAGCAGCTCTCTTCCCTTCCTCCCTGTCCTCCTCTTTCTATGCACGCACGTTGTAATTACGATTGGCAGTATGTGTATCTGAGGATCATCCGTTTATTACGTTTCCTTTGCAGATGAAGATGTAAAATTGCTTGGCAACGTCACTGTGCACTATCTCGTTGCACGGGGTGTACTTTTGACGTGTCTCTGAGCATTCCTTAATTCGTTGTAAGCATGCGTGTACCTATTTGCTGTCAACATATGTGGGCAACTTTCAAGACTGCCTATTGTTTTCTGGCGGGAGAAAGCCCTTCTAGTTGGAGTTCTAGGAAGACATCGCCCAGGTCCAAGGATAACAGTCACAGATGGGGATGCTTAGACGTCAAGCTGGGGCACCTGGACCGGATCTCAACCGAAAAGGCTACGAAGAGGGAACACGACGTATAAAACAGTGAGGGATGCGTTTTTGGGACACTAGCCTACTCCAGGTGGTTTCCATGAGGAAATAAAACAGTCACCAAGGAGCAAAGTGCCTACTTATTAAAATGCCCTACACATAAGTGTTCAATAGCATTGACATCTGTCTGGATTGATTCAGGAATGCAGCTGCTTCTGCATTCATTGGTAGTCGATGACGCGACAATGACAGTTTTGGTTATGAACTGGCTGAGATCGTGAGACCTTAGGCATGCACGTGAATTGACAGAACTGTGAAATAGGAATCGGGTTCCTCAAAACCTGGAATCTCTTTTGAGAAGTATTTTTATATTTATGTAGGAATGCTAGGATTTGAGACTAAATGGAAAGGAACACTAGCTGATGACAGGCAACAAACTAGGGTTCAGGCCGAATGTTTAGAGCGATATCTGAAGTGCACGTGCAAGGACGAGTGACCGCGTGCAAGGATCAGATGAACGGGATATTTATGACTGTATGGAATGAAAGTGAAGAGCGAAAGACGTTCGAGTACTTAGGGTACGTGACCCACCGAGAGCGAGGCTAGGTTAGGTTAGGTTAGCGTGATTGAGAAAGAAAGCATGAGTATGAAAGAAGTCAGAGTGCAAGAGCAGTCCTAAGACAGTCAGTCCAGTCCTTTACAGTCGGTTAGAGTCAGTCCTATATCATTGACAGTGATAGTTCAGTTATTAGTCTAATCTTTTAGTTTGTACTTTACTCCTAAGTCTCTTTAGCTTATATAATAAATATAAATTGGAATTAAACAACATCTTTTGTTCCCTATATTAGCCAATCAAAGGTATATTCCTACATTTATCGATTGAGAAGTATTCTTTAAATACACCTAAAACTTGGGCAATGTAGAGAGGAAAATAGCCCTCTACCTGAGTGCCAAAGAGAAATCCTATTTCTTCGTGTTTATTCGAAGAAATCGTCTCGATAAATCCCACGCGATGAGCTGCTCCGCGAAATAGGAACATCGATGCTCCTCTAAGACAGTAAAAATGACTGAAATTACAAGTGATGCAACAAAGGAGTACTCAAGACGGATATTCCGCCCGTAGTCCGGGAAGAGGGAAGAACCTGCTGAAAAACGGGTAAAACCAGCGCAATCTAGTGGAAAAATAAGCTCGGCAAGTGCCAAAAGAAAATCCCATTTCGTTCCGTTTATTCCAAGGAATCGTCCCGATAAATCCCCGGCGTCTCGTACAACCAAATCTCAGCCCACTTAATCACAGCCTGTCAGTTAATCTGTACTCTTTCTCTTTCGATAAATAACCGTCAAACCTGGAGAGTCTCGTCAGGCCATTCACTGCTCGTGCGGTTTATTCCGGCCCGTTATTAAGTGCGTCAATTTTTCGTCGCGCTCACTGGATCTCGTCAATTCCCATAAGCAATCGAGTGTAAGAAGAAGAAATCAATCCTCACCCTTCCGGACAAAGAGCCGGTTGGAAGCAGAGAGTACAATACCATCACGGGATTGCGGCGGATCGAAGCACGTTATTCGTGGCAACGATACCGATTACCAAGTTGCGCCGGAGCTTGACAGAGGATTCAACGAATCTCTGCCGATACGTCTATCGGAATTAGCGAACCTAGGTCCCCCTATGGTAACGCTTGATCCACGGGGGATAGTCAGCCAGCTCCTTGGCTAGGACCAACGAATCTCTGTCGATACGTCTATCGGAATTAGCAAACCTAGGTCCCCCTATGGTAACGCTTGATTCACGGGGGATAGTCAGCCAGCTCCTTGGCTAGGCTAGCCACGATTCGTACGACTGTCCAGCAGTAAACGACTGTCCAGCAACGCCAGAGAAGCCACCTATGAATACGTTGACACCGGATAGACAAGAGGAGCTTTAATATTCGACAGCTTTAATATTCGTTATTCGTTATTCGTGGCAATGATACCGATTACCAAGTTGCGCCAGAGCTTGACAGAGGATCCAACGAATCTCTGCCGATACGTCTATCGGAATTTGCAAACCTAGGTCCCCCGATGGTAACGCTTGATCCACGGGGGATAGTCAGCCAGCTCCTTGGCTAGGCTAGCCACGATTCGTACGACTGTCCAGCAGTGCCAGAGGAGACACCTATGAATACGTTGACACCGGATAGACAAGAGGGGCTCTCGAAATGTACGAAGGACCCAGTGGCAACGAACGGAATGCTTTTCCAGGTCGTAGGATATCCGGCAAACTGAGCCGAATTGGAAGTAGCTCGAGAAGCCTTGGAAACCATTGGACTAGCTAGACTTGAAAGCTAGAAGAGCCAAGTAGGGAAACGGGCGGACACATATCATTGTGCCGTCGAGTGGCTTGAATATTTTAGTCGGACAACAAGTGCCTGGACCCAACGTCGACACGCTTCCACTTCGAGGCCGCTTCTTTCGCTCGCTTCTTTCCTCTCTTTCTCTCTCTCTCGAGGCACGGAATGGTAAGTCGACGTGCTAGACGACCCGGCTACCGACCTGGCTACCGGCCTTCTTATTCTTACTTTCTCCCGGCTCTTCTACCTTGTCCTACGCCTGGCCAGCGCTGCGAACGAGTCAGGAATAACATACCGGAACAAGAGGGCTGCAGGAACAAGAGAGGAAGTCGCGGAAGGGTTTGAACCGGCGCTGAAACGGGGCTGAGGGATGGAAAGGGAGACAGAGTGCTTGAAAAGAGCCTACTCGTGGAAGAGTCTGCGTTATAAGCGCACACTTTTCTAACCTAATGAGCAAAGTACTCGCCTATACCGCTATTCCTAATTTCTGGCTTTGTCCATAGCGTTTCGTTCCAGCTGGCTCCCGTGTTTCTTTATTTTTAATCAACCACTCTGTTCTCGGACGCAAGTTAAAATTCTCCCTTATGAACGATGTTTTCCGCCTTTCAGACTGTTCAGCCTGGTTCCGCTGCTTCCCCCGATCCATTGTTCCGGCTAAAGTTGAGCAGAAGAAAGTCCTTTTTTGGCGGACCTACTTTTCGGATACTTCTGCGAGGAAACTTGTTTATCGTATAATAGAGACTCTAAAACGATAGCCGGCGAATATGGCGATGGGGAACCAACTGTTTCTCTTTTTCCTCCACGGGTGAGGTGTCTCTTGCAACTACACAGTTTCATAGTCTGTCGAGAGATCGTGACAAATCGTCTCTAGGTCTATTCGCCTGCTAGCTCTGTTATCAACTTGTCAGTAGGATATTATTTATCGCCAGTATCGATTATTGCCAGTTAGACCTGTAGCGACCATTATTCTCACCCTCGCCATTAGATGGATTCCGATTTCGAGGACTTTCTCGCAAGACCTCGGAAAACCTCCAGTTCCTACATATATATATAATTTCCCGACCTTCCAATAGTATCCTAGTGTCTAAGGCAGAGCCTGCTAGAAGCAAGCCTTACCGATGAGTCCACTAGCAGGCCTGGGAAGAAACGCATCAATTTGACGGAAGGGTTGCTCCAATTATACAATGGTAACAGTTAACTTATATTAAGACTGTTAATATATTATATAATTGTTTTTAAATTAAACTAATCTTTTAAAAAAAGGCACGTGGTTTCCTTCACCTGTCAATTTGACTGATTACCAAAGGTCATTAAAACCAGTAAAATAAAAATAATATCCTTTATTAAAGACCTAAAACCTTATCAAACCCTGTCAGAGTCTAAATGATCGTTCTTAAACTTTTGACTGAAAATTCTGCTGTCAATGTTACTACTTTCATCAGTTGACCGCATGGCTCATCTTGGACTATATATCCTCTCGTCTTCTTTTCTTCGAGAATCATTGTTTTTCATTTTCTCATCAAGTATTCGTCAAGTACTTGGTCAGGGAACTTCAAATAAATTCCTGGATTATACCTGGAATTGGCATATTTCGTATGACGAAAGATTGACACCGAATAGACCCAAAAACGAAGCCAGACAAGGTTAGTTAACACAAACTTGTTAAACCTACTGTCAAATCGTGATACCATAGATGACTGCATCCCTGACCTGCCAACACTCGTGTCCAATATCGTGAGATGGTTGGAATGGAGGCAAGAAGCTGTGAGAGTGTAAGTAAAACCGAACTCGTTGGCTCTGCGAAGTCACGTAAACAGAAAGCAAATTAAGAAGGCAAAAACGTAGGGAAGAAGACGGTAAGAAAAAAGGAAAATAGTAAAACTGAAAGCTCCGAGACAAGAATCGCGCGTAACATTGATTTCACCGGGGTTCGACTTCTGGCAAACAAGATATTGAGCTTCAAAGCGGGACTCGTACGTGGGCTGTTTTTGGATGTTCCTCCGTCCTATCTTCTTCTCTCTATCTGCACAGGGCAAGGAGTAGCCGGAGATCCTTAGCAGGGTTTACAAAGAGAATGCACGATGCGGCCTCTTACCGGATCTTTCTGTCCCCTTTTTCCTTTTACCGTCCTCCCTCTGTTTCTCTCTTCCAACCCTAGCCCCGTGCACCCTTCCCTGGTCGCTCGATATTTCAGACTCTGAGCATAATTTCAGCCCCGGTGGACTATACGCGTGCCGGGGGATTCTTCCGTGGTGACGGAGAGTAGCTGCCTCATTGAAATTTCATACTCGTTGACCTACCTACCAAACCCTACCTCAGACATGCTTGGCCAGTTCACCCGCCGTCAAACATCCTGAAAACTTCCTACCGGAAGAGTCGACCCATTACACATCTTCCCCTCCAGTCTCTTCCGCAAATGTTCCCTCTGCTAACTTCGGAGAAGCGTTTACAGAAAAACTCTCGTGCTGTCACGTCTGCTATATGCCAATCGGTCTAGACGAATTAACAGTTTCCTGTCAAAGACGTGTCAATCCACACCTAGTTGACTAGCAGCGGTCAACGTGAGAAACACTAATACGAAAGTGGAGCAAAACTGGTGAAATTGATCCAGAATATTTATCTCATCAGTTATTTCTCACTTTCTCTTATCAGTCACCAAACCCTTCGAGACTCCCTCTGAACACCAATCATAATACACTGATGCAGCCAAAGTAAACATCCCAAATCATAAAACCTCCATGAAAATAGACCCATGTTCGACAATCAAAGCTTTCGTACGAAAGTCATCGACTAGTCACACGCAGTGTGCAAGATGCGTGCAAGGAACGCACGCAAACGTCTGCCAAGCGAATACATCTGGTGTTATCAAGCCATCCCAACGTGTAGCCTCCGGTTCAGCGATAAACTTGCGAGCGCCTACGCGGGACAAACGAGACAATTACGAATGCGGCACGTAGGTACGTTAAAGGCGGTCATAACTATGTCACCGCTTCGTTGGACCGAATTCTCTTTGACTATTTGCCGAGGAACGAAGCAGCGGTGGTCGTGGCTGAGGAGGTTGGTCGAAACGAGACAGGGAAGGAGTGACATGGACGAAGAGCGAGACGGATAGAGGCAGGGAGGCAGGCGAAATAGAGCGAGATAGAGGGGGTGAGAGAGGGGTGGAGAAGAGGGTTGGAGAGAGACAGTGGCGCGAGGGTCGAAGAGATGGCCGGGGTGAGGCTAAGTTTACGGGGTCAGTTTGTCGAGAGACGGCCGTGGGGTAAAGAGGCAGAAGCAGAGAGCAACGGGGTGGTCGGTCGTAGCGAAGTCAGGGAGCGAAGAGGAAAGGATGGCGGCGGTGATGCAGGGAGCTGGGAGGTAAGAGAGGTAAGATTTAAACCCTGACAACGTCTCAAGTCCGAGTGCACCGTTCGTTCGGTAGATTCGGGCGCTGGCGACCGGCTACTATTACTACTATAACCCCAGGCACCGGGATCTGGGGTGGAATCCCCGGACGTTCAGACCGGAGGCAAAGGACTCCAGTCTCCGGATTTTAAGTGCCTACCGCCGAACCAGCGAGGCGCATTATTCGGCGACTTCCTTGAATCATTTCACGGAATATCACCCTCTACGGCTCCCTTCTATTACCCCATGCGCCGCGACGCCGCGTTGCAGCGCTATATGCAGTTCTATGAATGTTACAAGAAAAATGGGATTACCGTCCCTCTTGCGGGCAATGGATATTAATTATGCCGGCCGTGGGTATTTGTTATTTCAGGCAGCAGGTTCACAGGGAGAAATGTTGCGTCCTGAACACTGCGACTCTCTCTTCATTGGAGTTTCGCGAGGTTGATGATGTTGAGGTCTGATCAAACTTGGGTGATCTAGACCTGATTAGGGTTCCAGAATGATCGCGAATTGACATACATCAATGATGACGCTATTTGATAATTTTAGGAAAATATACAGCGAAGCGAATTGAAGTCGTTGGTTGAGTTTAGTCTGCTTGCCACGACTTGGTCGATGTTTGTCAGTGATTTTGTAAGTTTGGGTGTGTTGAGATCGAGTGGTGTGAGGTGTGAGGGGTGGAAGAGCAAATTCGAATCACTATAAATATCGCTCAGTGGTGCTTTAAGGCCCTTTTCTAGGGATTAACCCCTTGCACTCGAGAGGTGCTTCTGGGTCACCATTTGATAAAATTTCGAAGCTCGATATTAGTTAATATATTAAATTTAAAATAATGTAACAGTGTGCGAGGTATCGAAATTGAATATTTCTACGTGTTAATTATTATACGACTTTTTATTTACCACTCGAAAAATATCAGCCTTATGGAAGAAGATTTGTCAACTCGTACCCCTCTTTAGCCAAACAATCGTCGAACGCAAAGGGTTAAAACGTGTAGTGTTCAGGTGACACGATTGGTATTGGCACTTTGAAGGTAGATTTATGGTTAAGAACATACATTTGGGTACGAGTGGTTGTTTTAGGGTGAAGGTCTGATGAGAAAAATGCGGGTAGGGGAAAATGAGGGTGAAATTGGACGTCATTGTTTATTTGAGATAAGATGCAGGTGGGAAGATAGTTTTGGAAGATATCATATCTGTTTTTATTTATTCTCTTTTATTTTATTTCAAAAATTCTATAGTTTGAAAACCAATTATTAATTTCTTTTATTCTTTATTTTGTTATTTATTACAGATATCAGATATGTTTCTATTTATTTTCTTTTTCTATTTTATAAATTCTATAGTATGCAAGCCAATTATTAATTTTCTTATTATATATTTTATTATTTATTAAAGATATTAATATTTGTATTATTATTTACTTGTTAGTATACTATTTACTTTCTATCTGTTTAACATAAATTAGAATTTTTTTGAAATTGTGACATGCAGTATTTTTTCTGAAACGATTAGATATAATTAGGTTTGTGTCTGAATAAAAGTTAATATTATTTAATATAAATTAATTTTTGTCAAAGGAAGCCCATAAAATTAGCTTATTTAATTATTACAATTAGTATTAATAGAAATAAAAATTACACAATGTTATATTTCAAATCTTAGACGATTTCAAATGAGATACCTTCGAAAAATTATGTTTCTTCGAAATCACATAATCCCTTTAATGGAAAATTTCATTACCTCGCTGTATGAGGTTTAATCAAGATTTTCGACGGTGTCCAAAGTTTCTTGTCATCTGATTTTTTGCTAGCAGGAAAAATATATTTAGCACTTGCTTTTACCCTACTTTCCTCCACTGGATAAAAGTTTGCTTTATGTAGGATGGATATGAAGTACGTACATTAATGAAATTATTGTAAAATATGATCTATTCGAATCTTCTATTTATTTATTTATTTCTCAACATGAATTATGCCAAAAATATTCGCAAAGGAATAATTTCAAAAGCGACAAAATTCAATGTACCAGTTTAAAAGGAATTCAAAAAATAACGTATAAAAATTAATCATTTACATTTCAATATATTTCACGTTAAATGCAGTAAACACTTGAAACACGCGATTCCAAATGAAATTTACACGAAAATTTATCTTCATAATTATCGGTTCATAAAGCACAGAATTTTGTGAAAAATAATTTGGAGAAAATCAGGGTGAATAAATTATTTAATTACTGCTATGCATCACACGTATTCTCACACATACACGTGGTATCGCGTTTAATATTACCTTCACGATCCTTCAATTTTATTTACCATGTTCTTTAATGAAAGTAAATATTCAGATCGAATATCTGATGCACTCTATTTTTGAAACCAATGTACTATGTGTCCCAACTTTCGTGTATTTTCTGTTGCTTTAAATTCAATTGATTTAATTCGTCATACTCTTAATTCATTCGGCAGACGTGTAATTTAAAATGGAACGAAATATATCAACAAATATATTCTTAATAATTTGAGACTATACAGACTATACAGAGTATACAGACTTTCTATACTAATCAACTAACTAATTACTAATCAACCCACTAATCAATTATAAGAATAAGACAACATTAAACCAGAGTAAATAACAAATTTATCTAAAGAAAACAACAATTTTTTAAATAAGAGACAAGTTATTTGAGACAAATAACACTATCAACAGTGATTAAAAATAATAAAATAACATAAAATAAAAATAATAAAATAATATAATAAAATAAATGATTTATTGCTTCAATATAGAAGACGTTTTATTGAATAAAAATGAAAGTACCACGTAAAAATAAAAATATTGCAGAGCAACGTCAAATATTTCTCTCAGACAGAAATTAAAATTGTTAAAAATAAAATTAATAAATTCCCATGTATCATATAATTACTATTATCACTAACACACAATGCAATAATAATTCCTTGATGCACATCAAAAATTTATCCCATACGAAATTGAAATTAACCCTTTGCGCTCGAGAGGCGCCCTTCAGTCACCATTTGGTCAAATTTGAAGCTCGATATTCATTAACCCTTTACACTCGACGATCCTTTCGCTAGAGGAAAATAATAATTCGAAGACCTTCTGCCATAAAGTTTAGGATATTTCTAAAACGGTAAATAAGAAATCGTATGCAAATTAAGACGTAGAATTATTTTACTTCGATATTCTAAGCATTGTTGAGTAATTGCGAATTTGACATATTAATTAAAGGGCTCGAGTGTAAAGGGTTAATATGTGAAATTTCAGATAATGTAACGGTGTGCGAAGTATCGAAATCAAATAATTCTACCTGTTAATTATCATACGACTTCTTATTCACTGCTCACCAAATATCGTCAACTTTGTATTAATAACAGAAAATCTTTGAATTCCTATTCTTCTTTAACCAAAGAAATTATCAAGTGCAAAGGGTTAATATTAACCCCTTCGCTACTATGGGTGACTATAGTCACCGGCCACGAGACGCCATCTACACACGACGTGTCACTATAGTCAGCGGCCACAAAAATTGAGTAAAAATTAAGACAAGTGCTACCGTTCCTCTTCGCAAAAAATTGCAAGCGCTATTGCAAAGGTCAATATTTCCTCTCCTTTTTTCTTTCCTTCAAAACACTTGGCCTCGAATGCTAAAGACCACTATCGTAATGTTTCCATCATTAGCACGATGCTTCGTTCTACGAGTGAGACTTCGTCGTAGAGAAAGATAGTTAAGATGATACTAAAATGAAAATTGAAAAATATTCTTTCAGACGAAAATTAAGCTGTCAAAAATAAAGTTTGGAAACGGAATATCTCATCTCGTTGCTATTATATTAGGCGAAGTAAGTTACCAATGTTGGCCACCATCTGAATATTCCAGTATTTGCATTTATAAAAAGAAATCCATCATTTTTGCCCTGAATTTCATGCAAAAATAACGGATTCCTTTTTGCTTCACCTAATATATAGCGTGCCCAGCCGCGACGAATAATTAGAAGATTCATTTGATCATCGATCAAGAGGAATATCCGTGTCGCTAGTTAAATAGAACATCGAAGATTTCTCACGCCGGATTGTGACTGATCTATGAATTTCAACCCCTAGCCAGAACTCTGGACCGTAGATTCACTTCGTAAACCGTGGCAGGAAGTCTCAGACCGCTGAGAGAAGTAGCAGAAGCTCTAAGAGCCGGTTAGAGGGTGAAGACGGGGGATAGTTCTGCTGGTACAAGGAGGAGTGATAATCTTAAAGGGTAATAAATCAAGTGACCGCACATTCGCAACACTCTCGGGTGTACAGATCTTCGTGGACCTGCAAACAGTGCTGTATCTCTAAATCAATCTTCTTGTAAAATATCAATTACTTTCCTCTAGCTCTAACGCCAATTATGCATGTGTCTCTTGTTTTTGGCCATCTTGCTTCTGTGCTTTGCTACCATTAGTTTTTCGCGAGCTTCGCATTTAGTGTGATTCGTGTATTATAGTTGTGAAAGATGAAATGTGTATTGCTTTGTTAACGAATTAATTGTTATTAAATGTATTAATACTGGAATTAGTAGTTTGTAATGTGTACTTATATAATGTACATATCATAGTATATTACAGTGTAGTGTGGTATAGTAGAATGAAATTCGTGTAATATAGTTGTGACAGATGAATTGTATATTGCTTTGTTAAGGAATTAATTGTTATTAAATGTATTAATACTGGAATTATTAGTTTGTAATGTGTACTTATATAATGTACATATCATAGTATATTACAGTGTAGTGTGGTATAGTAGAATGAAATTCGTGTAATATAGTTGTGACAGATGAATTGTGTATTGCTTTGTTAACGAATTAATTGTTAATAAATGTATTAATACTGGAATTATTAGTTTGTAATGTGTACTTATATAATGTACTTACATATCATAGTATATTACAGTGTAGTGTGGTATAGTAGAGTGTAATTCGTGTATTATAGTTGTGAGAGATGAATTGTGTATTGCTTTGTTAACGAATTAATTGTAATTAAATGTATTAATACTGGAATTATTAGTTTGTAATGTGTACTTATATAATGTACATATCATAGTATATTACAGTGTAGTGTGGTATAGTAGAGTGTAATTCGTGTATTATAGTTGTGAGAGATGAATTGTGTATTGCTTTGTTAACGAATTAATTGTAATTAAATGTATTGATACTAGAACTATTAATTTGTAATGTGTACTTATATAATATACATATCATAGTATATTACAGTATAGTGTAATGCTACCACTAGTTTTTCGCGAGCTTTGTATTTAGTGTGATTCATGTATTATAGTTGTGAGAGATGAATTGTGTATTGCTTTGTTAACGAATTAATTGTTATTAAATATATTAATATTAGAATTATTAATTTGTAATGTGTACTTATATAATGTACTTACTTATCATAGTATATTAGTGCGGTATAGTATACTATAATATATCTAATACAGTGTACTTATATAAGTGATGATAATTAAAATGATGTAATGAAAATAAATAGGTATAAACAATTATAATTCTATTTGAACAAATAGTAGCAATAATTTTGCCAAAAATGGTTCAATATTTTGAATTGAAAAATACAAAGGAAACACTGTGGATTTGGTTTTATTAGGTGCCTACGCATGGAGACTCTGACCTTATGGACCTTACAATAATCACCCTACTGTGATTGTGTCCACACGTTGCATCCCGTGTCAAAGGTGTGGATTTGGTTTTATTAGTGCGAATGCGAGTGTGTGCGGTCGAGTGATGGCACGAATGTATATATGTATGTGTTTGGAAGTGCGAGTGGAAGATCAAGAATGCGTGGTACTGTGCAATTATTATAGGTCAGAGCGAATATGTTGTCAGAAGAGTCAGCTTGTTATGAAAAGCATGAAAGTGAACAGTGACAAGATAATAATAATATTAAGAGAAATTTCACTACACATACCTAATCGTTGTAATCTTTATGTGACGTGAGTATATTATAATTTGTAATAAATATGTAATTGTTAAACAGCAAATTCACAAACACATGAAAGAATCATATTCGATTGATGAAAATATGCAAGTTGAATTTTTGATTAGTTTGACAGTTTTAGTGTTAAAGTGCTTACTATGGTTAGTGGGAACATACATTTTATTCACCTAATTTCTTATTCCTATATATTTTAGGTTACAGGAATACTTGAAGATTAAGGTAATTGTTAGTACAAAAATTATTTTGGCAATTTATTTTAATTATTATTATAGCAATGGTATTTCGTAGTCTGAATATTTAATTTAATAATTTCTTACAGTGTAGGTATATTATTTATAAATATTTGATTATGGAAAAACAAAAATGCATGGAAAAAATGTAATATGTAATCGATGAACCATAACAGGAAATTTAGTATAATGAAAATAATCGATTTATTAATACCATCATAAATAAAATTATACAGCAATCTCTCTAACCAATGAATTCAAATATTAATAATTTATTGTATATTAAATCCTATATTCTACAATATTAAACGGTTGTGTGTAAATATTTTGTGTCTCATTAAGGGTAAATTAATTTGAAGATAACATTGTCCTAATCGAAATATACTATGCTATTACTATCAGAACCTCTAGCAGGAGATATCAAAATTTAATTATCCAAACCTAAGCTAATTAAAACGAATGTATATCATTAAAATGTAAAATCAAAACTTCGATTTTTGTATGTGAAACGCAATCTAAGAAATATTAATTTACATCATAACATCTCGTCGTTTAATTTCTAATTAAAAATTCGTGAAAGACATTGAAAAAAGCTATACTCGGTAAAATAATTACAGATGCCCCATAAAAGATAGCACTGTCCCAATCGAAATATACTACGCCATTACTATCAGACCCTCTAGCACGAGATATCAAAATTTAATTATCCAAATCTAAGCTAATTAAAACGAATGTATATCATTAAAACGTAAAATGAAAATTTCGATTTTTGTATACGAAATGCAATCTAAAAAATACTAATTTACACCATAACATCTCATCGTTTAATTTCTAATTAAAAATTCGTGGAAGACATTGAGAAAAGCTATATTTGGTAAAATAATTACAAATGCCATATAAAAATTATTGAATTAAAATAAAACTCGTAAAATTCTTCAAATTTCAATACATAAAATTTCACAATTTGAACTAAACAATTTCACTTAAAATAACAAAATTACTAATTGCAAATTCTTAATTAAAATGAAATAACATCGATCAAAAATTCGTTAATTCAAACCAATTCGTTAATTGATAATATTAACAAAGAATTTGTAATTTGGTCTAAATACGTAATATTAATTACCTCAGGCATTTGCAATCGAAAACTAATACCAGTAACTCTCACTCGCTATCAATAGTTAAAGTCGGCAAGTGCAGGAGTAAGATATGGTTTATAGTAGTTATTGTTCGAGATTGGTATTATTTCACGGGACAGAATAAAATGTGTCGACAAGTAAATAGCAGTTCGGTCAGTATGAGAAATACTGGAATGCTTTGGGATAGCCAATAAGAGGGTAAGTAAGTACGCAGCCAGTGAAAGCTCTGTAAGTAATAATTCTCTTCCACCCTCGAAACTCGATATCCGGTGGGGTAAGCTATTTCGTCGGATTTTCCTTTGATCCTTCGTCCACTTTAGGGTTTGCTTCTCGTATAGGGGCTGACATGTGCACTGGCAAACGAAGAAAACCGAGGCCATCGGCTTCCCAGGGAAATTATAGGAAATTTAAGAAGGAGCTGGAATTCGTTGATGCAAGGAATACTCAAATTCGCTAACGAGTCAACTTTCCTGATAATATCAAAAATAAATTAAATGCACCGGCGATTACAAAACTGGCCTGAATAAAATATGCAAAAGAAAAAGCAGAAGAATTTCCTTACGCATCATTCGTTATAATAAAGTGAAACTAATTTTGAAAAGCAGGGAAAGTTAGAATCGTTAGATCGAGTTTGACACTTGCAGAATATTTAATATATGAAAAAATTGAGAGTTATTATTATTTTAAAAAATATATAATTATGTTTAATGTCAATTAAGAGGCCTAAGAAAGTTTATATGTGCGATGAAAACATTTTTAACAGAGAACTAGTAGGTAAAATGTATTTAATGAATTTTAATTCGATGCAAGAAATATACAAAATTTTTGTCATAAAGTTATAGAAAATATTTAATACCAGAACAAATGCAGTCATTATTATTTTTAAAAATGTATAATAATATTTGATATCAATTAAGAGACCTAAGAACGTTTTAATTTTAATAAAATTCTAAAAGCAGTTAATTGTAGAAAAATTACAGAATGCAATATTTGAAACAAATAATTTAACAGACACTAAATTAAGAAAAGCTTGGTTATTTAAGTATTTAACATTCAATCTACAGTAAAAATACGTTAACGTCGCTGACGTCTGATCGAATAAAAGAATTTTAAAAATTCAAGGAATTCATTCTCCAATTTAAGACAGAATTTATATATCACGTATTAACTTTCCAGGTTATACAAAGACGAGAAAAGCTCGGATACTTATGTATTCAACATCCATTAAACATCCATTAACCCCATGCATCTATTAATAATGCTATGCAGACAGTACAATTTGCAAATTTTTCTTTGCGTCTATTTTTGCCATTAAAGGGGAAAAAATTCGCGAAACCACTATGCGAATAAATAAATACACAGACACTTATAACCTTTTACTCGTTCTGTCAAATAAAACGTTTGATTTTAAAAAAATGTGTGCACTCAAAGATTTTTTCTGAAATCTTAAAATATATTTTATTGTTATAAAAATATAACAATTCGAAGCTTTTCTTATATTTTCCTAAGCTCGGTGACACCATTCGTGCTAAAATAAAAAAATTTTTTACCTGAATATTTCGCGAGTAATTCTAATCTAGTCATTTTCTCATATTCATTACTAAAGCTACAAGGTGTTAACACAAGAACTACCGATCTTTAATGGGTATTTAAACATAGCTGGCATAGATAATAGTGAATTTAGTGATATGGAAAGGTAAATAGTTGCAATAATTACAGTTTTATCTTGATATGAGTCAACGCTAATTTTTCGGAAAAGGCAAGTATATTTTTAATAATTGCAAAGAGGAAAATTCTGAGACCAGACATTTCAATTAAATTTGGTAATTCTAGCGTTAGTTCTGATGTTTCATGATGATCTTTCATAATGATGTACTGCAATATATATATGCACACTTTAATCACTAGAATTAATTGCATTTTAAATATTAGAATGCTGTTTTAAGTCTGCTGTGTCTGATTTAGATTTTTTATTCTAGTATTGCTTGATTCTCGATGTAACCTCCTGTCAAAGGAATATATTCAAGTGGGACACGTCAATTATGATGAAATTTATACGAGACATAGTTCTGAAAAAATATCGAATTTTTAATATATTATTTAAATAAATTAATTTTTCATAATTATTTCTACATGGTTACATTTCAAATATAAAATGCTATATTTTACAAGAAAAAGTTTGATTTTAACTCATTTGGTTCTCGAGATTTCAACAAATGCTTTTAGTCCTCATCTATGGGGGCTAATTTCACCCCTTGAACATGAACGATAGTCGATGAGAAGAAATACGTGTCAAATATTTTTTTGAGGACTATCTCTCACATAAATTTCATCAAAATCGACGTGTGACACTTGAACATGTTCTCTTGTGAGTTCCAAATGGATTCTTTTTAGATTTTATGGTGAACTGTGACATGTATAATAATTATAGTCACTACATCTAACAGTAAGTGTATTTTAAATCTAATCTCTTACATAAATTACATCAAAATCGACACGTCCCATTTAGACATGTTCCCTTGTGACTTCTAAATAGATTTTGTTTAGATTTCAAGGTGAATTGTGACATGTGTATTAATTATAGCCACTACATCTAACAATAAATGAATTTTAGATTTAATCTCTCACATAAATTTCATCAAAATCGACGTGTTACATTTGAACATATTCCCTTATAACTTCAAAATGGATTCTTTTTAGATTTCATAGTGAACTATGACATGTATTTTAATTATAGTCACTATATTTAACAATAAGTGTATCTTAGATTTAATCTCTCACATAAATTTCATCAAAATCGACGTGTGCCACTTGAATATGTTCCCTTGTGAGTTCCAAATGGATTCTTTTTAGATTTTATGGTGAACTGTGACATGTATATTAATTATAGTCACTATATTTAACAATAAGTGTATTTTAGATTTAATCTCTCACATAAATTTCATCAAAATCGACACGGCCCACTTGAATATATTCTCTTGTGAATTTTAAATGGATTTTATTTAAATTTCACGGTGAATTATGACATGTATATTAATTATAGTCACTACATCTAACAATAAGTGTATTTTAGATCTACTCACTCACATAAATTTCATCAAAATCGACACGTCCCACTTAGACATGTTCCCTCCTGAGTTCTAAGTAGATTATTCTCAGATTTCATGTTGAACTGTGACATGTATATTAATTATAGTCACTACATGTAACAATAAATGTATTCTAGACCTAATCTTTCAAATAAATTTCATCAAAATCGACGTGTGCCACTTGAACATGTTCCTTTGTGAGTACCAAATGGATTTTGTTTAGATTTCACGGTGAACTGTAACATGTATATTAATTATAGTCACTACATCTAACAATAAATGTATTTTAGACATAATCTTTCAAATAAATTTCATCAAAATCGACATGTCTCACTTGGACATGTTTCCTTGTGAGTTCCAAAGGGATTCTTTTTAGATTCCATGTTGAACTGTAACATGTATATTAGTTATAGTCACTATATTTAACAATAAGTGTATTTTAGATCTACTCACTCACATAAATTTCATCAAAATCGACACGTCCCACTTAGACATGTTCCCTCCTGAGTTCTAAGTAGATTCTTCTTAGATTTCATGGTGAACTGTGACATGTATATTAATTATAGTCACTACATCTAACAATAAATGTATTTTAGACCTAATCTTTCAAATAAATTTCATCAAAATCGACACGTCCCACTTAGACATGTTCCCTCCTGAGTTCTAAGTAGATTCTTCTTATATTTCATCGTGAACTATGACATGTATATTAATTATATTTACTACATCTAACAATATCTGTATTTTAGATTGAATTTGTATGTATCCTGTATAATTATCTTCTACACGAATTTAAACATTCGTCAAGTTCTAACCAACATCTTCGGTACGAAGTGACTTCTGCTCAGTCACTGCATCCAACTGTATTCGAAATTAAATCTGGATCCATTTCGTAGAATTCCATTGTCAACTCTCGACTTCATCGATATCGCAATTTCTGTTTCCACAGCTGCGAAGAAAAGCCCAGCGAAACGAAAATCACATTTTCCGAATCGACGTGCTCGAAAACTTCACAGACAGCCTAGACCAGCAAGACCTCGTAACTACATAACCAATTACCAAAAAAACAACGAACCCTGGCCAGCCCGCTGGTAATTTATTACCAGAGAGCATCAGAAATTCCATTATTATTCCGACCGAGTTAATCCGGCGGAGCGAAATTAATACGAAATCAAAGCGAATAGTAACAATACTAGAGCAAAGTTTTTGACACAGCCGAACTTTTGCAAACCGGCTACAATCCCCGCTGTTATTCCCCGGTACCGCAACTGCATAATATAACAATTCCGTGGCCGGGCCGGGGTTGCAGGGGAGAACGAGGGGAAAAAGAGGAATAATTCATCGCCGAAACGATACGCCGGTCGGATAATGACGGTAAAATGGCTCAATTAAAACGATAAAACATATATTCGCCGGCAGTGGCAGAATTGAAAAAGTCGGGGGCTCGTATCGGTGCAATTAAAAAACTTCGATCGGCGAAACTATCGAGCCGCTGCTCATCAATTGTGCGTCCAGGATTGGAGAGAATAAGAAGAAGAAGATGGACCGACCCTCTGCACAAGAGACGAAACAGACGCTGCAGGGAGGACGGGGAGAAAAGAAAGAGTAATACAGGGAAACAGTGAAAGCTGAATTATTATGTCCGGACATTACAATTGAACCAGTCGTATTCCTCGGCTCTATCTGGCCGATAGCACGCGAAAGTTGTTCGTACTTTTACGGATAAAGATCTTGGGCAAAAGTACGGTCGTTTGCAAACTAATCGAGCCGTCGCTTTCTCTACAGGGTGTCGAAACTTTCGCAGGCTGTCAACTTTTCCGACCACCCCGAACTCTGTCACCTCTTTACACGCCCTTCTTGCAACGCCGCGATCTGCCAGAGGTAAAGCAGTCTAGCAGGTCTTTTCCCTTTTTATTCCCTTCTCCTCTCCTTCCCCGTTTTTGTCCTTCCTTTTTGTTTTCATCCCCTCGCAGCGGCGCGCCATTTCGCCATTTCGCGCCCCCTCTTCCTTACGTTAGCCAAGAAATAGCAGCTGTATTCGGCGCGATTTTAAGGAGAACATTCGAAAAGCGTTTCCCGCGTTACTACCGTGTTATTTCTGGAGCATGCAGGGTCGATAGGGGAGTAAAAATATTATTCCATCGTCGTACATGCATAAATTTCGCTGTTGTCGCCGGGAGTGGTTTGATATAAAAAAGGAACGCCGAGAGTGAGGCTGGAAGGGGGCTAGGGGACGAGGGGGTGGGAAAAAGAGCGTTCCAAGTTTGGGAAAAGTAAGGCCGAGGGATGAGATTGGGCAAGTGTAACTGTGCCACTGTTTGCCGAGAAATTTCCAGCTTAAACTCGATCCGAGTATTGAAATGGGGGAAACAGGGTTATGTGGTTTATGGCGTCATGATTTCGGATACGCTTCGACTCCGAATGCCCTGCGAAGTGAAGGATTATACGAAGCACGAATGAAATTTAATTCGTTTATTTCTCATAACGAGGAATTTGGAGAGCGAACTGATTTTGAGTATAAAAATAATAAAAATATTGGGTTCGCAAGAAAGTAATTTCGGTTTGCATCGGTAAATAATGTTACGCTCGTTTAGTTATTCTTTTGTCAATGTTAGAATTCTTTTCTTTCCAGATGTGGTAGTCGATACCTTTAGGTTGCTATTTCGTGAAATTCCGTGCAATTTCGTTTATAACTGTCAGTTCACGGTCAGTCTTAACATGGAGTGCAAAAATAAGCATTTTCGACACAGTTTACTTTTTTATTTTCATAAAGGCAAGAATGCGGCTGAGGCTCGCAAAGAGATACGAGAAGTTTATGGTGTTGATTGTTTAACAGAACGCGCGTGTCAGAATTGGTTTAAAAAATTTCGTTCTGAAGATTTTTCGCTGAAAGATGCCCACAACGTTCTGGTCGACCTTCTGAGATTTACGCACTTGGTTAAGTTTGTTGCAGATAAGGAGCAGAAATTCTATGAGCGCGGGATCACGAAGTTACCAGAAAGATGGCAAAAGATCATCGAATAGAATGGAAGATATTTGACCGATTAAAATTTTATTTACTGCATAGAAAAAATTGAATTTTATTGCACACTAAAAAACCGAAAGTACTTTCTTGCCAACCCAATAGAAATGTGAGTCGTGTTGTTAAGGTCTGGGATATATCTGTATGGCAAATTGAAAAAATCCAATTTCAAGAAAATGAAAGATTAAATTCTTTGGGAATAAATTACGAATTTTGGATTGCAATGTGATGAATAAAGTTTAATGAATATTTAAATAACTTATTTTTAATTTCGAGTAATTTCGATTCGAAATTTCTGCTGATAACGAGCATTAAATAGTAGAAAAATTTGGAATATTTGCAATTATAATTAACAGAGAGAAGTGGAAATTCGGATTAAATTGTCGAGATATAAATGGAGGGTTCATGGTTACAATATGAGAATTAAAATTTAATAAAGCTTCGTTACATCGTCATTAATATCGAGCAATTTGGATCTTTTTTTAAACTTCGTTCAGAATATTGAACGAATATGAATAGATTTAAGCAGTGATTTGAGAGAAGTGGAAGCTTGGATTAAATTTTTGGGGGTATAAATTGAATATTAGAAATTGCGGTGTGATGAAGTTCATAAAAATTTAATAAATTTTTCATGAATATTAATACATATATGTTAATAAAACTTACCCCTTTGCACTCGAAGATCTTTTCGTTACAGGAAAATAGTAATTCGAAGACTTTCTGCCATAAGGTCGACGATATTTTTAAAACGGTAAATAAGAAATCGTATGCAAATTAGGACGTAGAATTATTTTACTTCGATATTCCACGTATCGTTGGGTAATTGTAAATTTGATATATTAATTAACATCCATCTTTAGAATTCGATTAAATGGCGACTGAGAGGCCCCTCTCGAGTGCAAAGAGTTAATATGAAGAAACTATAGAAATGCAACGTGACTAATAAAATTTTCTAGCATCTTTTCAGTAAGATTATTAATTTTACGTTAAGTACGTTTATTCTCGTGATTATGTATTAATTAATTCTGGACCCTTTCCTTTCAATGATAAGCATATTATATTAGACTTAAGAATATTGTTGCTGATTTATTGAATTATTAATAGCTAAATGATTATATCAAACAGTAATCGGAAATCCAATTATTACATGGCAAAGGTAATCGCATGGAAGTCAAATGTTTGCTTCTGCTTGCGATTAGATTGCCAGCAATAAGCTAGCTCTGCAACTAGTCCTTCGTATATATACTGTACTAAAATCTCCGATCAATAGCTTTTGATAAGAAGATTAGCACGTTTGATGCTAGTTAGAGATGCTGAACTGTTGTGTATTTTTGATGTAAATGCGC
This sequence comes from Eufriesea mexicana, assembly GCF_001483705.2. Lineage (NCBI taxonomy): Eukaryota > Metazoa > Arthropoda > Insecta > Hymenoptera > Apidae > Eufriesea > Eufriesea mexicana. The sequence goes on from NW_016936677.1 coordinate 31,380, forward strand.
TGCAATCCTGTGTACCTACTCTACCGATCAGAAATTTCGGATTACCGTGCCCCACAAAAGCCAAAACTTAAAGAAAAGAAATGTCATCAGAATTTAATTACCTTGGAAAATTTCTGTCGAAATTGGAAAAAAGTGTTACTAATACCTAGTAATACCAATTTTAAATTAACGCCAAAATAAAGGGTAATGTTAACAAAATTTTTGGAAAACTGTGAAAATAAATAATTAATAACAGTTTTGGAAAACTGTGATAATAAATAATTAATAAGAGTCTTGGAAAACTGTGATAATAAATAATTAATAAGAGTCTTGGAAAACTGTGATAATAAATAATTAATAAGTATTTATTCAAATAAAGAAATAATAATAATAATACATTTCTTAAGTCCATAAGTATACTACCAATAATGAAATTGGTATCATTAAGTGGAAAACTGTGAAAATAAATAAGTAACAAAAGTTTTGAAAAATTATGATAACAAATAATTAATAAATATTTATTCAAATAAAGAAATAATAATAATAATACATTTCTTAAGTCCATAAGTATACTACCAATAATCAAATTGGAATCATTAAGTGGAAAACTGTGATAATAAGTAATTAATAACAGTTTTGGAAAACTGTGAAAATAAATAAGTAACAAAAGTTTTGAAAAATTATGATAACAAATAATTAATAAATATTTATTCAAATAAAGAAATAATAATAATAATACATTCTTTTAAGTCAATAAGTACAGTCTCAACAAACAAATTGGAATCATTAAGTGTTCCAGGAGGGCACAAAATTAAAAAATGAAAGTCAATTTAGAATTTTATTAAATTAGAAAATTCTTTTCTGAAAAAATCATTCTTTAAGAAGTGAAGAAAATTTACGTTGATATTATTCATACTAAATTTGTGATAAAATTATTACTAGCAGGGGATTCAATATCGATGAAACTGGGAAAGTGATTTTTAGTGGATAGTGTATCTATGTATGTATATATCTGCATAGTTCAGAATTCCTGTTGAGATTATGCTGTGTCGCATTTCCATTGGAGAGTTTCAGTTTGCAAGTACTTTATGTTTTTCTTTGAGGTAATGTAGGCTACGACCACAGATGACTTCGAAGGAATTCAAAGTGATGGAGAAATAGTTTATAATTCGTCGAGTTTTATCAACCGGAACGGTTACATCGATTGCATTTAAATGAACATTTAAGTATACGACTGCGCAGTTCGCAGTTTAAGTATTTCTTATCCTTGTTTTTCTTTTACCTTTTTGAAACTCTTGCGCGAGAATTTCACCTTTAAACGAGGAGCGTTAAGTAACTTAGAGTTGAGAATAATCTCAGTGTTCTGTAATTAATTTTGCCAGATATCATTAGACACACAGGGATGCCATGAGCTCGTACATTGTTATTTATTTTTAAATATGGTGAAAAATATTATTCTATAGCAAATATAGAGCAGTAATATTTTATAAAATTATATTTATCAAATTTAAGGCAATAGTAGTCTATAGAAAACATAAATTAATAATATTCCGCAAAGGAATACTATGTAAAGATAATTACCTAAAATATTATTTACCAAATTTGAAACAATACTGTTCTCCAAAGTAATACTATGTAAAAAATAATTATCTAGAACAATATTCATCAAAGTTTGAAAAGAGAAAAATACTATTTCATACCAAATAATACAAAGCAATGATATTCTACAAAATAATATTATGAAAAGAAAAATACTTTAAAATAATACCTATACAAATTTGAAACAGTACTGTTCTACAATGAAATACTATGTAAAAAATAATTATCCAGAATAATACCCATCAAAATTTGAAAAAGAAAGAAAAAATATACTATTTTATATTAAATAACACAAAGCAATGATACTCCATAAAATAATATTATGAAAAGAAAAATACTTTAAAATAATACCTATAAAAATTTGAAACAGTACTGTTCTACAATGAAATACTATGTAAAAAATAATTATCCAGAATAAAACCCATCAAAATTTGAACAAGAAAAAAAAATATACTATTTTATATTAAATAACACAAAGCAATGATACTCCACAAAGTAATATTATGAAAAAAAAGATACTTCAAAATAATACTTAGAAAAATTTGAAACAGTACTGTTCTACAAAGTAATACTATGTAAAAAATAATTGTCTAGAGTAACATTCATCAAAATTAAAAGAAAAGACTATTTTATACCAAATAATACAAATTAATAAAATTCCACAAAGTAACATAATATAAAGAAGAACACTCTGAAATAGCACTTATAAAAATTTGTAAAAAAAGATACTATTCCAAAATAATAACATATCTATACCATAATATAACAAATATATAACAATACTGTTCTGCAAATTAATACTATGTAAAAAATAATTATCCAGAACAGTACCCAACAAAATTTGAAAGAGAAAAATAGAAACTATTTTTATACCAAATAACATAACACAACAATGATATGAAAGAAAAGCAATATTATGAAAAAAAAAATACTTTAAAATAATACTTATCTAAATTTGAAACAGTACTGTTATAGAAAGTAATACGATGTAAAAATAATTGTCCAGAGAAACATTCATCAAAATTTAGGAAAAAGAGAAAAGACTATTTTATACCAAATAATACAAATCAATAAAATTCCACAAAGTAACATAATGTAACGAAGAACTCTGAAATAACGCTAATTAAAATTTAAAAAAATAAAAAACACTATTCCGGAGTAATAACATATTGATACCATACTATAACAAATACATAACAATAACAATTCATAAAATAACAATATATAAATACCAAATTATTAATAGTACCAAATATAACCAAAACGATGCCAACCTAACCCGAAACCAGGAAATAATAAGAAAAATAACAGCAGCGAATATTCAGCCAAGAGATCATCGCTTAAATGAATCTCTCGATCGAGACAATTTCGAAGAAACAGTATCCCAAGAACTTCGGGGTGAGAAAGTTCGTGATACATGTTAGAGAAGATTTAAGAACCCTGTACTTTTTCGCGACGAAGAAGCATTATTACCTTATCAACAACGACTGGCCGCGGATAAACGAGCCCAGGCAAACATTACCAACTAAGCTAGACAAGCAAGTCGGATGCAAATGGCAATAAAACGGGCATCAAAGGGAAAAGTTTGATCGGAAACTGCCGGTTCGTAACGACGCCGCATCGAAAGAGACCCGTGCATTTTCGGCAACAGCTCGTAATGTACGGTCGCGAATCCAGGCAGGAGGATAACTTTAGTAGCCGGATGCTGGGATTCGACCTTGCGATCGGCTCGAGAACTTTCGCGACGATGTACTTGCAGCTCCGCATAGCAACGGGGCTGAGTTCAATCGAGCGTTAACGAACAACGAGCAACCTACGCCGCGAATCTGTCCACCGATGATCACCGAGGATCAGCCGCGAAATTGATAACGAGTGTCGATAAAGTTCCAGGGTCGAGCTGAGGAGAATCTACGAGACTGATTTCTAATTTCTCTGACTGCAATTCGTGGGTCTGTTTGTTGGGTTGTCGATAAGACGAGGGATAATGACGAGACGATTGATTGGGGGTAGATCATGTGCCAGGTTGGTGAGGATTCGTGTAAATGCGTGGATATCTAGTATGCGATAAAGTTAGGAGCGATTAGTATGACCTAGGTCCAAAATGAGTACATATTTGAAAGCTTAATACAGTAATACTTTTCTATGGACCGTGAATAAAATTTTCTATAGTATTATTCGTCCTGTAAGTGGAAGGCTAAAAAATATTGAATACATAAATGAACCCAAAATTGTATAATTATATAAAAATTAATTACAGCAAAAAATGGCGAGAATCGATCAAGATTCAGAAAAAATAAGCGACAAAAGACAAACGACACAACACCTACCCACGGCCTGTCACATGCGGCACGATTTTACGTAAAAGATGAGTTAAAATAGAGAAAAAACTGGCAAAATAATTAAAACAGAGATAACTGCACGTAATTAGGTCGAAAAATCGTGAAAATTTGAAGAGATTCGGAAGATATAAGCGATGAAAGCCAAACGACGTAGTAGATTCCCGCAGCCCGTCACATTCAACCCTATCCTTCATAAACGATCGGATAAAATCGGAAAAAAACCGGCAAACTAATTAAAACATAGAGCACTGCACGCAATTAGGTTGGAAAATCGTGAAAATCTGAAGAAATTCTGAAGATATAAGCGATGAAAGTCAAACAACGTAACAGATTTCCGCGGCCTGTCACATTCGGCACTATCTTTCACAATCCATCGGTTAAAATAGGGAAAAAACCGGCAAACTAATTAAAACACAGATCATTGCACGTAATTAGATTGAAAAATCGAGAAAATCTGAAGTAAATCGGGAAATATAAGCGACGAAAGTCAAACGACGCAAAAACTTTTCACAATCTGTCACATTCGGCACTATCTCTCACAATCCATCGGTTAAAATCGGGAAAGAACCGGCAAACTAATTAAAACATAGAGCACTGCACGCAATTAGGTTTGAAAATCGTGAAAATCTGAAGAAATTCTGAAGATATAAGCGATGAAAGTCAAACAACGTAACAGATTTCCGCGGCCTGTCACATTCGGCACTATCTTTCATGAACGATCGGATAAAATCGGAAAAAAACCGGCAAACTAATTAAAACATGGAGCACTGCACGCAATTAGGTTGGAAAATCGTGAAAATCTGAAGAGATTTCAGAGATATAAGCGATGAAAGTCAAAGGACGCAAAAGATTTCCGCGGCCTGTCACATTCGGCACTATCTTTCATAAACGATCGGTTAAAATCGGAAAAAAACCGGCAAACTAATTAAAACACAGAGCACTGCACGCAATTAGATTGGAAAATTGTGAAAATCTGAAGGGATTCCGAAGATATAAGCGATGAAAGTCAAAGGACGCAAAAGATTTCCGCGGCCTGTCACATTCGGCACTATCTTTCATAAACGATCGGTTAAAATCGGAAAAAAACCGGCAAACTAATTAAAACACAGAGCACTGCACGCAATTAGATTGGAAAATTGTGAAAATCTGAAGGGATTCCGAAGATATAAGCGATGAAAGTCAAACGACGTAATAGATTTCCGCGGCCTGTCACATTCGGCACTATCTTTCATAAACGATCGGTTAAAATCGGAAAAAAACCGGCAAACTAATTAAAACACAGAGCACTGCACGCAATTAGATTGGAAAATTGTGAAAATCTGAAGGGATTCCGAAGATATAAGCGATGAAAGTCAAACGACGTAATAGATTTCCGCGGCCTGTCACATTCGGCACTATCTTTCATAAACGATCGGTTAAAATCGGAAAAAAACCGGCAAACTAATTAAAACACAGAGCACTGCACGCAATTAGATTGGAAAATTGTGAAAATCTGAAGGGATTCCGAAGATATAAGCGATGAAAGTCAAACGACGTAATAGATTTCCGCGGCCTGTCACATTCGGCACTATCTTTCATAAACGATCGGTTAAAATCGGAAAAAAACCGGCAAACTAATTAAAACACAGAGCACTGCACGCAATTAGATTGGAAAATTGTGAAAATCTGAAGGGATTCCGAAGATATAAGCGATGAAAGTCAAACGACGTAATAGATTTCCGCGGCCTGTCACATTCGGCACTATCTTTCATAAACGATCGGTTAAAATCGGAAAAAAACCGGCAAACTAATTAAAACACAGAGCACTGCACGCAATTAGATTGGAAAATTGTGAAAATCTGAAGGGATTCCGAAGATATAAGCGATGAAAGTCAAACGACGTAATAGATTTCCGCGGCCTGTCACATTCGGCACTATCTTTCATAAACGATCGGTTAAAATCGGAAAAAAACCGGCAAACTAATTAAAACACAGAGCACTGCACGCAATTAGATTGGAAAATTGTGAAAATCTGAAGGGATTCCGAAGATATAAGCGATGAAAGTCAAACGACGTAATAGATTTCCGCGGCCTGTCACATTCGGCACTATCTTTCATAAACGATCGGTTAAAATCGGAAAAAAACCGGCAAACTAATTAAAACACAGAGCACTGCACGCAATTAGATTGGAAAATTGTGAAAATCTGAAGGGATTCCGAAGATATAAGCGATGAAAGTCAAACGACGTAATAGATTTCCGCGGCCTGTCACATTCGGCACTATCTTTCATAAACGATCGGTTAAAATCGGAAAAAAACCGGCAAACTAATTAAAACACAGAGCACTGCACGCAATTAGATTGGAAAATTGTGAAAATCTGAAGGGATTCCGAAGATATAAGCGATGAAAGTCAAACGACGTAATAGATTTCCGCGGCCTGTCACATTCGGCACTATCTTTCATAAACGATCGGTTAAAATCGGAAAAAAACCGGCAAACTAATTAAAACACAGAGCACTGCACGCAATTAGATTGGAAAATTGTGAAAATCTGAAGGGATTCCGAAGATATAAGCGATGAAAGTCAAACGACGTAATAGATTTCCGCGGCCTGTCACATTCGGCACTATCTTTCATAAACGATCGGTTAAAATCGGAAAAAAACCGGCAAACTAATTAAAACACAGAGCACTGCACGCAATTAGATTGGAAAATTGTGAAAATCTGAAGGGATTCCGAAGATATAAGCGATGAAAGTCAAACGACGTAATAGATTTCCGCGGCCTGTCACATTCGGCACTATCTTTCATAAACGATCGGTTAAAATCGGAAAAAAACCGGCAAACTAATTAAAACACAGAGCACTGCACGCAATTAGATTGGAAAATTGTGAAAATCTGAAGGGATTCCGAAGATATAAGCGATGAAAGTCAAACGACGTAATAGATTTCCGCGGCCTGTCACATTCGGCACTATCTTTCATAAACGATCGGTTAAAATCGGAAAAAAACCGGCAAACTAATTAAAACACAGATCATTGCACGTAATTAGATTGAAAAATCGGGAAAATCTGAAGTAAATCGGGAAATATAAGCGATGAAAGTCAAACGACGCAAAAATTTTTCACAACCTGTCACATTCGGCACTATCTTTCATAACAGATCGGGTAAAATCGGGAAAAAATCAGCTAGCTAATTAAAACACAGATCATCGCACGTAATTAGATTGAAAAATCGTGAATATCTGAAGAAATTCGGCAGATATAAGCGATGAAAGTCAAACGACGAAACCGATTTCCGCGGCCTGTCCTATTCGACCCTATCTTTCATATACAATCGGTTGATATCGGGGAAAAAACCGGCAAACTAATTAAAGCAGTCTATTCTATGCAAGTAGGTCCGAAGATCAGCAGCAGCAATCGAGATTTAGAATATATAAACGAAGAAATTGAAAACTATGCAATAACTTTTCGAGATTTCACCCTGTCAAAATTGAAGTATAATTGAGGGAACAATTAAAGGCAAGAACGTGAATGTCTAAGAAAAGTCGGTAATGTGTTAAAAGTATTCTAACGTCTAAGTATTGTATTGGAATATATGCCGAAGTTATAGAAATAGATAGACACCGGATCGGAGATGTTGCTTCGCAAACGGACGAGGCTCGACTGATGGTTTATGTAACGGTTATGTAACGGTTTTCGACGACGGTTATAACGGTTTCTTTTTTGTCCCTACCACGTGACCGAACTCTCTAGAAAAATCCTGACTTCGCACTTCCCTTCGCTCACCACACTCACACGCGCCTATGTATATGTGGATATATATGTAGCAAGCAAACTATTAACCCATACCTAACGGTTTAAGATTCGACGGCACGTGCCACACTCAACAGCGAAGTTACACAGTCGCACGTCGAGCGATATCGTCCGAATGCGAGGAAGAATACATGCAACTGACGAGCCTCAACTTGCCTGGGTAGAAAAACGTCGACGCGTATTTATGGTAGGCGATCGAATTTCATGCGAACGCGGCGAGGAATAACGGTCGACTGAGACAAGGAAACGTCGTCGAAGATTAACCTTGAGCCTAACCAGTGATGTTTACGTTCGGCCCTATGGCTAGGCTATTCGCTCTTTCTCTCTCTCTCCCTCGCAATACTCTTGTTTCGTCCGATTTCCTTACCACATTTTTCTCCTTGGCGATACTCGTGTTTAAGCAGATTTCTTTACCACAGCTCTGTCTTTTATTTCCATTATCTTTAGGAATTTTGTTTTCTCTCTGATACTATTTGAGAATTATTTGGTATGCAGTAAGATAATTGGAAATAAATATTTACGTGTACAAATAAAACAATGATCGATGTGATTTTAAGTAGCGAGAAATAAAGAAGAAAAAATGCAAAAATGATAAATTTGCATTGGATGGTATGCTAATGTCACGAGGATTCGAGTAAACGTGTACATGATTAATCTATAACAAAGTTAGGGGGTATTAGTATGGCCTAGGTCTAAGGTAAGTGCTTAATAGTAGAACATAGAAGATTTTATTAAAACCTCATAGTGAGGTGACAGATTGGAAGTACTTAGATGATATGCCAGTGACATGTAGATTTCTATAAACGTGTGGCCAACTAATTTTTCATAAAGTTGGGTGACATTAGTCTGACCTAGGTCTAAAATAAGTGTTTAATAGAAGAAGCTTCAAGATTTCGTCAAATTTTTATGGTGAAGTACTAGATTGGAAGTCGATATGCTAATGTCATAAGGATTCGTGTAAACCTGTAGGTGATTGATCTATAACAAAGTTAGAAGGCATTAGTATGACCCAGGTCTAAAATAGTACTTAATAACAGAAACAAGAAGATTTTGTCAAAATAAAATGACGATATGATAGATTAGAAGTAGATTACATGCCATTTTCGCGAGGATTCGTGTAAATAATTAGTCAGCAACAAGGTTAAGAGGCATCAGGATAGCCCAGATTTGTGATAAGTATTTAACAATATAAATTAAGAGATTTTGTAAAAATTTAATATCGACATGGTAGGTAATCCAAATGCACAGTGTATTTAAGCAGACGTTAGGTTGAGACCATAAACTAGGCTAGTATCGAGTATTGGTTGTTTGTTACGTCACCTAACGTCACAAGAAGAAACTTACGTCGATTAGGGTACATATTCAAGGAAGACGAGGATAGCAGATTACTTGGAAGCAGATGATATAGGATGTGACAGTTTTGGGAGGATTTGCGTAACTGTATGACCAAGTCTAATCTATGACCAAGTTAGGACACATCAGAATGGTCCAAGTTTAAACAATATTAAGCACCAGAAGTTAATACAATTCATAAAAATCTAATACCAAAATGGTTGCTTAATCCACTTCGATAATTGTTAAATTCGAAAGTCATTACTAAATTAGGTTAATATTTGCTGCAGAAAGCTATATGCTAAAATTATATCTGCATCCTAGAGAAGTGGGAGCATGTCTTTCCCTCAGGTTTGCTTTTGTTGCAGTGTCTTCTGTCTTTTTGTAGAAACTACTGTATCCTGTTCACACGAACCGTTTAGTTTCGTCTGTGACAATGTTAATAAATATTCTTTCACCGAAACTTTCTTTTCCAACATAATCCCTCAACAATATTAAATATCATCTATTATATTACTAGGATTCATATAACAAAACTTATGACAATTAGAGTACCTGCATATTCACTAAAGACAGGAACAGCAGATAGTTTAGGAATAGATGATAGAGAACATGATAGTTTTCTGAAGATTCGTGGAAATGTAAATGTATGACCAATTTATGACCAGGTCAGGAGCCATCAAGATGGTCCAGGTTTATAGCAGCTACTTAATGGTCGAAGCTAGGAATATTTCCTGAAAACCCAATATTGAAATGGTTCCCAGATGCACACATTACCCAAGTAATCGTTAAGCCACGGTCATTGTTAACTTAGGCTGGTCCCAAACATTCGAAATCTATCACGTAAGCAGAGCTTATGCGATGAAACTTCTGATGACCAAGTTAGGGTACGTACATCTTCAAATGGTAATCGTAGGGCATGGGTAGAATATAGAACAAGTAAGGACGAGTAGAGAGATTGTTTGGAAAGAAATTTGTCAAAGAATGAAATTTTTTAAAAGTATCCTTCAAACACTGTTGCACGGTGCATAAGGATTACCCCGTTTTGACATACTTAAATGAACTGTGAGGTTAGACGATAGAAAATTTCGATGTTGTCATTCGAGTACTCAGGATTTGACAATTGGAGGATCGTAATGGGGTCTTTCATCAAAATTCAACATCAGACCAATAACGTCTATTAGATGGTAAATTATATACACTAATTACAGATCCTTGAGGCAAAGATAATGGCTGTCTAGTATGTTCAAATTGAAAAATGGCGGTGAAAGGCGAATAACAATCCACTCTTGTAAAACTTACGACAGGCAGCCATTTTACGTGTAGGAAATTGTTTTAAAAAGTACCATAATTTAAAAAAGTATAAATAACAATGAACTACATATTCACATTTTGATACTATACATTCTGTATGAACAATTGTTTTGTTAATAAAACATTAAACTTTAAATAACTGCAAGCAATTATTTCATACCTAACATGTGATATCAAAGCCAGAAAAATTAATTTAGAGTTGATTGAGAGCCAACTAGGAAAACAATTATAGTATAAAGGGTTAATTATCACTAGGTTGTCAATTTGTCTATTTACCTGTTTCAATTCCCAATTTTTATAGTCACTGTTTCTATAGCAAGATTATAAAACTGTTTAATTAATAATAAATAATATTAATTTATTTTTAATATAGAAATATGAAACTGGTTTTATGGTAACAGTTTTTATAGTAAGAAGTGAGGAATAGAAATCAAGGTTTACAAATTCAAGAGTGAGGTTAGTTTTGTACAACAAATTTCGAGCGATGTTATTTTAGAAGATAGTAGTTTCGAGTATCGAGTCTAAGTAAATATTTAATTGGAAATATAAGTATGTATGACGTGTGTATGTTAAGTTGATCGTGTATATGAAATGACGTCCCTCTGAAGTTCCAATTTTACGGGCCAATGACTGCCATCATTGCATTTTGTCGTATCGTCAGGTACTGTTAACATTAAATCGCATGAATCGATTGCTAACAAAATTTATTACGGGGATGTTAGAGCATGGTCATCAGCTTTATTCTCAATCAGGATATTACTGTGGTTTAATACGAATTTAAGCATACGAAAGCTACCTCAGAAGTTGTTGAAAAGATAAATTTGGATTCCGAAGAAGGTTATGCAAATGTTAGGATAGTTCAACGTTGGATCGCGAAGTTCAAGGATAGAGATTTTTCATTAAGAAGATAGGATCGCAATATTTTTGTCAAATATAATAGAAAAATTCCTCCATTCCTTTTAATATTCAATGATTCATAATAAAAAGCATTAAATACAAATCTCAAGTTACGAAATATAAATTAATTTTCTTAATATACATGATTGAATAAAAAAATTAAGAAACAAAGTAATAATTAGAAAATTTTTGAATATCTATATATAATTCAACAAATATATATATAGATTAAAATTAAAAATAAATAATATAAAAATTTCTAGGTTCCTTTTAATATTCACTGATTCATAATAAAAACTAAACTAAATATAAATCTCAAATTTGAAACACGAATTAATTTTCTTAACACACACGATTGAATACAAAAATTATGGAAAAATTAGCAAATTTTTGAATACCTATATATTGTCTAATAATAAGATATATAGATTAAAATTAAAAATAAATAATATAAAAATTGCTAGGTTTCTTTTAATATTCACTGATTCGTAATAAAAACTAAACTAAATATAAATCTCAAATTATGAAACAAAGTAATAATTAGCGAATTTCTTAATATCTATATACCATCTAACAATATGATATATACATTAAAATTAAAAATAAATAATAGAAACATTGCTCGGTTCCTTTTAATTCCGAATTCAATGATTCGTAATAAAAAGCATTAAATATAAATCTCAAATTATGAAACACGAATTAATTTTCTTAATATACACAATCGAATACAAAAATCAAGAAATAATTAGCAAATTTTTAAATACCTATATATCGTCTAACAATAAGATATAGAGATTAAAATTAAAAACAGATTTTATCCAAGACATTTAAAAAAGAAATTTTTATTAAAATATATTATGTTATCTTTTCAAACTATTTTTATTTTTAACACATAAAACTATATAAATATATGAATTCCATGATTTTTCAAGTTAAATCGTGTAACTTAAAGTAATTTATTTTTAATTTATGTTCATGCACGATTATATTAAAATACAAACCTAGTATTTAGATAAAAATCTGAAGCTCGAAAATATACATCGCATAATTGTGCACAATTATCAGATATCGTTATCAGATACTCGTACACACTGCAAAAGCGAGACCAACTCGTCTCGACATTTCACGTTGAATCCCATTAAAATGAACCACACTTGCATTACACTTGAACTATATTGAACGTACTTTCATATGGACAAAATTTCTGTCAATGCCAAAATTTATATAATTTTCTTCCGAACAAAACACTGGCTAATAAAATTAAATAATTTAACAATTCACAGATTCTTATAATTAAATCATGCAGGCGTACAAACAAGGGTCTGGGGGAAAACCTTAAATGCATATTAAGATAGTATGTCCATACTGAAGACATGGAGATAACATGACAATAACTCTGTTAGACAGGAAATACAAAATAACAGTACTGTATCAGGTTGGAAAAGCACCCCAACCTCACTATATCAGAGTGTTTCGAGGGTCTCTATGAAATCAGAAGGGTGACCATAAGACATCCCCTGGATCATAAACCTTCTACGACCTATAACACGTTGCAAGATATCACGTCTCACTAATCACGCTCCATTATGCAGTCTTAGACATTGCCAGAAGGTATGTATAACGAGAAACATTTGCATAACAATAAACACGCATAAATTAAAGGAGAAATAACAAACATTAAATTCGAAACATGTAGGAACCCAAACAAGACCTAAACCTAACCTGAATCTAAAACATTTATCATAATTTTAATTCTTCTATTTTACTTTTGCCCCTGACGTTTCTTCCTAGACTATGCTTGGGCCTGATGGGCAGTTTCCTTACCCTGATAAGATCTCTTTGCTTTCATTGGCAAAGTATATGTAAAACGAGAACACCTAAAACAAACACCCAATATGAAAAGTATAGGAACCCAAACCTAACCTCAAACTAACTCGAACCTAAATCTTTATTTACCACAACTTTAATTCTTCTACTTTACTTTCCTCCATGACGTTTCTTCCAAGACTTTATTTAGGCCCAGTGGGCAGTTTCTAAACCCCGATAGAGTCTTTTCCTTTTTAATCGAAAAAGATATGTAAAACGAGAACACCTAAAACAAACACCCAATATGAAAAGTATAGGAACTCAATCCTAACCTCAAACTAACTCGAACCTAAATTTTTATTTACCACAACTGTAATTCTTCTACTTTACTTTCCTCCATGACGTTTCTTCCAAGACTTTACTTAGACCTAGTGGGCAGTTTCTAAACCCCGATAGAGTCTTTTCCTTTTTAATCGAAAAAGATATGTAAAACGAGAACACCTAAAACAAACACTCAATATGAAAAGTATAGGAATCCAAACCTAACCTCAAACTAACCCCAACGTAAATTGTTATTTACCACAACTTTAATTCTTCTACTTTACTTTCCTCCATGACGTTTCTTCCAAGACTTTACTTAGACCTAGTGGGCAGTTTCTAAACCCCGATAGAGTCTTTTCCTTTTTAATCGAAAAAGATATGTAAAACGAGAACACCTAAAACAAACACTCAATATGAAAAGTATAGGAATCCAAACCTAACCTCAAACTAACCCCAACGTAAATTGTTATTTACCACAACTTTAATTCTTCTACTTTACTTTCCTCCATGACGTTTATCCCAAAACTTTACTTAGGCCTAGTAGGCAGTTTCTAAACCCCAATAGGATATCTTCGTCTTCATTGGTAAAAGATATGTAAAACAAAAACACCTAAAACAAACATCCAATATAAAAAGTATAGGAACCTAAACCTAAATCGTAATTTAACACAATGTTAATTCTTCTATTTTACTTTCTTCCAAGACTTTACTTAGGTCTGGTGGGCAGTTTCTCAACTCTTATAAGGCCTCTTCGTCTTCATTGGCAAAAGATACGTAAAATAAGAACACCTAAAACAAGCTCCTAATACAAAAAATATGAAAACCCTGAACAGAGCTAACACGAAATAAGTTCTAATTAAAAAAAGAAACAAATTAAACCATACTCTATGGGTTTAAACGTCGATGAGCAAAACACAGTTCCAATACCCTCAATCTCACTTAATACTCCCACCAAAGCACTCCAACTCGGGAAGAATCATGTAACCATCAGCTCGCGAACGCACAACGAAATGAATCCACCTCTCACCCTCCTCGCTCCTATCTTTTTTATTACACGAGATCAGGATCCCCGCGTCCGTATCGCTATTTAGCAACAACCACCAGCGTAGGCAGCCCACATCCACGCGGCAGTGCATCGCGAACATTTATTCGGTGGGCACCGCGAGGAAAACTCGGCCGTATGCGTCTGGCAACGGTCTCCGTATGGAAACGACTCCCCCGGGGGTGGCTATATTAAAATTCCTGAAACTTTTTAATCTTTCCGGCGCAGTTAAATATTAATAACGAAATCTCGCGCAGGGCAACGTGTTCCAACGCCGAGGGACACGTCCACCGCCCCTCGTTATACTTCCGACCTCGCGAGGCCATATCGACATCGGCCTGCTTCCTTGCCACCCCTTCTGTCCTTTTCCTCGCCATATACTACGCTCAACTTGTCGGAAAGATGCCCGAATCACGGATTTAGATCATATCCTAACGTGTCAAGGTCATTTTCAACGAGCTTCTGCAATGAATCGTCGATTATCAGGATTAATTGGGAGACGAATGGGTTTGGATAATCGGTATGAATTATGTCTTGAATCGCCTCGAAATTAAGAATTTTTCTACAATTCTGGATTCAATTATAAGGTGAAAAATAAATTATGAAATAAATATGATACTTATCCTAATGGAATGCTTACTTTCTAAGTTCGGATATTGGTCATTGGTATAATCAAAATTCGCATGATCAACGTTCCATTGTGTATGTATAGCTAGTCACAGAAATATTCGTGACTCGTTCTATTGTTGACTTTGAATAGCTGTTATACTAACTCTTCACGAGTATGGTTGTACATGCCTGTCCGAGAAATTAGCATAAACAATATTCCACAAACAATATAACACAAGCAGTAAGAATAAAATTCTGAGATTATACTAGTAAAGTTAGAAAATAATTCAACGGTGCGTTTATTGCAGATACGAGCCGTGGTGGCGCTAGTGAGTTAAGTGAACTACCGCCTTAAGGCAACTATAGGATGTCCCAAAAATCACGCAAGATTTGAGCTCCGCGTTATTTGCGCGGTAAAGTATTGTCAATGAAAATGTTCATAACCAATAGGGGGACACACATCCACCACTTATATTTGACATCAACCAATCAGAACACATACGAATTTATAAAACCACCGAGACAACAGTCACGGGGAGTTCTCTTTCAAATCCAAAGAAGACAAGACAACCACGCTATCGGCTTTCCTACAACTTGCTGTGTTAAAGACTTAAATAATTCATTTACAAAGTATACACCAAACATGAAATCAAAATATCTCGAAAACGAGGGCCTATTTTGAAGAAACCAATTGGGGTTTTTAAATACTATACACTACAACTTGTATCACCGCTCTTGTGCTACTGTACTTGCACACAGTATACGTGTACTACTGATCCAAAAGCGATGTCAACAATCATTATATGAAGATCGAGAGCGATCGTGAGCACCAAGCCACGCGATCAAAGTCGGCAACCACCGGGGTTGAATTACAATTTAATTTCTCTACCACTGTGCATTCCTTACACCATTTTCAAATATCCTATTACAATCTTCATTCTTAAAATCGCAACGATTCGCGATACTCTCGCAAATATCTGGAAATCCAAAGCCAACC
>NW_016936678.1:0-534 GCF_001483705.2 Eufriesea mexicana
GCCAGTGGATTGAAGGCGTTAGGCGATCTAATCACCAAGAAATGACAGCTTAGATATTTTGAAAAGACTTCTTCTCTGGCGAGTAGATGGCTGTACTTGCCATTGGATTGAAGGCGTTAGGCGATCTAATCACCAAGAAATGACAGCTTAGATATTTTGAAAAGACTTCTTCTCTGGCGAGTAGATGGCTGTACTTGCCATTGGATTGAAGGCGTTAGGCGATCTAATCACCAAGAAATGACAGCTTAGATATTTTGAAAAGACTTCTTCTCTGGCGAGTAGATGGCTGTACTTGCCATTGGATTGAAGGCGTTAGGCGATCTAATCACCAAGAAATGACAGCTTAGATATTTTGAAAAGACTTCTTCTCTGGCGAGTAGATGGCTGTACTTGCCATTGGATTGAAGGCGTTAGGCGATCTATTCGCCAAGCTATAACAGGTCATAGATTTTGAATAGACCAATCCTCTGACAAGTAGATGGTTGTACTTGCCATTGGTTGAAGACGTTATGCGACCTATTCTCCAAGCTATAA
>NW_016936679.1:0-787 GCF_001483705.2 Eufriesea mexicana
TAATGGTGGCGGCACGTTATGTTCAATTATGCCACGCTCGTTTTGGTTAGGTCAACATGGGCTAAGTTTGTGTATCCTTGACTCCTCTGCTGCACATTGCTATTCTGCAAATTCCTGCGCTCTACAGTGCTCTATTATATTCCGCTTGGATCTGGGGAGGCCAGCAATTGTTATCTCGGTGCATGATGATGAACTAGGCTAAGTTCGGTTATGTTGGGTTAGGTCAGCTTTTGTATGGATATCTTCGACTTTTGTGCTATGCACTGCTTTTCGGGGGATTTCTGCTTCCTATTACGCTCTAATATGTTCTGCTTCACTATGAGGAGGCCAGCAATAGCGTTCTCGGCACGATAGGTTGAGTTATGTTACCTCCTCCTACATTACGCTTCTTTAGGTTAGAAATGGATAGATTCGACTTCTATGCTATACACTGATATTCGGTGGATACCTGCGCTATACTGTGCTCTCGTTTTCTCTGCTTGTCCCTGGGGACGCCAGCAATAGTGGTCGTGGTTACGTTCTGTTGGGCTGTGCTACATTCGGTGCGGCTACGTTAGCTTGCGTTAGGTTCGGATAGCCTTGGCTCTTCTGTTATACTCTTCGATTCTATGGATTTTCGTGCTCTACCCTCCATTAATATGATCTGCTCGTCTCTGGGTTGGCCAGCAATAGTGGTCGCGTCATGTATGGATATGTTGGGATAGTGGTCTCGGCACGTTAGGTGGACATATGCTACGTTTGGTTAGGGTAAGTTAGTCGGTGTTAGGATTGCATAGCGTTGACTTTC
>NW_016936680.1:0-244 GCF_001483705.2 Eufriesea mexicana
AGGAAGAAAGGTTATATTAGCGCGCTATAGGCATTGCAAAGCAATATAATCGTCCTGGAAAATACAATTTTATGGACATTTTCGACTAATATCGTGGTGACCTAACTTCCTTGCATAAGAAAGGGGGAAAGATACTATTGGTGTGCTATAGCCTTTGTCATGATATAGAATATGCTCGGAAAATTCAAATTTATTGACATTTTCGAATAATATCATGGTGAGCTACCTTTCTTTCATAAATAAG
>NW_016936680.1:293-550 GCF_001483705.2 Eufriesea mexicana
AATGCTGCAGAACCTGTCTAGAAAATTCAAATTCATTGGCATTTTCGACTAATATCATGGTGAGCTATCTTTCTTTCATAAATATGGAGGATGGATTGAATTGGCGTGCTATATCCATTGCAATGCTGTAGAATCTGGATGGAAAATCCAATTTTATCGACTTTTTCGGCTAATATCACTGTGAGTTAACTTTCTTGCATAAATAAGGAGGAAAGATTCTATTGACGTGCTATAGCCGTCGCAATGCTATAGAGTAT
>NW_016936681.1:0-594 GCF_001483705.2 Eufriesea mexicana
GTTACGATATGTCCGTTCGAGTTGCGTATAGATAGCAGTGACATACCTTGTATAGACTGTTACAAAAGAGTCAAAAAAATGTTCCACGCCCACTATTTCCGGCCTTCCCGCAGACAAGCACAGGGTAGTAGAGCAATGCGGTGTGCAGGTGTCGGACGAATAGCACTGTATACCATAAAAGAGGAAGCTGCCCGAACCAAACACAACCTAACCTTGCCAACCCAGACCTAAACTGTCACTCCCCAACTCGCCCAGGCCACCATTGCTGACCTCCCCTGGGCAAAGCATAACATATTAGGGCACCGTAGAGTACAGAAGTCATACGTATGGCAGTGTGTAGCAAAAAAGTCAAAACTAACATTTCCAACCTGACCAAACATAACGTAACCAAACTTAACCCGAACCATCCTAGCGTGCCGAAAAGACCATTTCTGCCCTCCACAAAGCCGAGTAGAAAATATTGGAGGAGAGTAGAGCGCAGAAGTGCATATGACAGCAGTGCATAGAACAATAGACGAAGTCAACCTATAATAACCTGACCGCTCTTAGCACAACCGAACGTAGCATAACTCAACCTGACGTGCCGAGAGCACT
>NW_016936682.1:0-916 GCF_001483705.2 Eufriesea mexicana
TCACAAATGCATCTATACATACGACCTTCCATCCATCCATGCATCCGTTCTTCCAGCCATCCACTCACCCACTCTTCAGTTCATCCACCCACACATTCATCCACCCGCACATCCATGCAGACATACATCTGTCATTCCATACATCCATCCATTCATACACCATCCCATCCATAGGTCCATTGATCCGTACATCCATACATCCATACATCGATACACCAATGCATCCATCCATCTATACATCCATACATACATAAATACATTCGTCCATACATGCAATCACATTCATTCATACATGCATCCATACATTCATCCTTAGATACAACCACACGCACATCCATACATACATCCATCCGTACATCCATACATACATCAACACAAACATCCACACATACATCCATACATCCTTACACTCATGCATCCATTCAACTGTACATCAATAGATCCATCCATACATCCTGCCATCCACACACATATCCACCCATGCATCCATCCATCCATACACCCAAATATCCACCCATGCATCCATCCATCCATACACCAACACATCCAAACAGCCATAGATACATACATGCATACGTATATAAATGCGTACATCCAATCATCCGTACATCCATACATTCGTATATCCATCTAGCCATACAATCATTTATCCATACAATCATTTATCCATACATACATCCATCCATACATCCACCATGCCACACATCCATCCATTCATATATCCACTCATCCATACATCCATCAAACCATACAACCAACAATCCATACAAGCACCCATCCATACATCCATCGATCCATACATTTATCCACCCATACATACATCCATCCATACATCCATACATCCACACATCCTTAAATCCATCCATCCAAACATCCATCCAACCATACATACACCCATACATACATCCATACATGC
>NW_016936683.1:0-270 GCF_001483705.2 Eufriesea mexicana
TGACATTTTCGGCTAATATAGTGGTGACCTAACTTCCCTGCATAAATAAGGAGGGAAGCTTCTATTGGCGCGCTATAGCCACTGCAGTGCTATAAAATCTGGCTGGAAAATACAATTTTATTGAGATTTTCGACTTATATCGTGGTGACCTTGCTTTCATGCATATATGAGGGGGATAGATTCTACTGGCGTGGTATTGTCATTGCGATACTAAAGAATCTGTCTGGAAAATTCAATTTTATTGACATTTTCGGCTAATATCGTGGTGAC
>NW_016936683.1:408-1221 GCF_001483705.2 Eufriesea mexicana
TTCCTGCATATATAAGGAGGAAGGATTCTCCTGGCGTGCTGTTGCCATTAAAATGCGATAGAATCTGGCTGGAAAATACAATTTTATTGACATTTTCGACTGATATCGTGGTGAACTTACTGTCTTGCATAAATAAGGATGAAATATTCTATTGGCGCGCTATTGAAAAAGCGATGCTATAGAATCTGGCTGGAAAATGCAATTTTATTGAAATTCTCGACTAATATTGTGTTGATCAAACATTCTTGCATATATAAGGAGGGAAGATTAATAAGGAGGAAAGATTCTACTGGCGTGCTATAGCGATTACAATTCTATAGAATCTGGCTGGCAAATTGAATTCCATTGACATTTTCGGCTAATATCGTGGTGACCTAACTTTCTTGCGTGAATAAGGAGGGAAGATTCTTCTGGCACGCTATAGCCATTGCAATGCTACAAAATCTGGCTAGAAAATGCATTTTTATTGACATTTTCGACTAATATCGTGCTGACCTAACATTCTTGCATATATAAGGAGGGAAGATACTACTGGCGAGCTATAACAATTGATATGCAATAGAATCTGGCTGGAAAATTGAATTCTATTGACTTTTCGGCTAATATCGTGGCGACCTAACTTTCTTGCATATATAAGGGGGAAAGATTCTACTGACGTGCTATTACCATTGAAATGCTATAAAATCTGGCTGGAAAATTGAATTTTATGGACATTTTCGACTATTATCGCGTTGAGCTACCTTTCCTGCATATATAAGGAGGAAGGATTCTCCTGGCGTGCTGTAGCCATTGAAATGCGATAGAATCTGGCTG
>NW_016936683.1:1242-1568 GCF_001483705.2 Eufriesea mexicana
CATTTTCGACTTATATCGTGGTGAACTAACTGTCTTGCATAAATATGGATTAAAGATTCTATTGGCATGCCTTAGCCATTGCAATTCTATAGAATCTGCGAGCAAAATTCGATAATAATGACATTTTCGACTAATATCATGGTGAGCTACCTTTCTTGCATAAGTAAGGAAGAAATATCCAATTGGCGTGCTATAGCCATAGCGATGCAATGGAATCTGGCTCGAAAATTCAATTTTACTGACATTTTCGATTGATTTCGTGGTGAGCTACCTTTCCTGCATATATAAGGAGGAAGGATTCTCCTGGCGTGCTATAGCCTTTGAAA
>NW_016936684.1:0-3959 GCF_001483705.2 Eufriesea mexicana
AGTGCACAACTCAAAAGTCAAAGCCACCATATCCTAATATATACGATCTTAATATAACCAAACATAACATTGCTAGACATAACGCCACAAACAGCCGTCCTCCCGAGAGCCAACCAGGGCATATTAGAGGAGGGTGCAGCGCAGAGGTACAGAGAATGGCAGTGCATAGCGCGAAAGAGGAAGACATCCTAATCTAATCTAAAAAACCTAACATAAGCGGAAGTAACCTATCACGGCATTACGCGCCGCGGCCGCTATTTCAAGCATTCCCAGAGCAAAGCAGGTAATATTAGATCACAGTAGAGCGCACAAATCCTCCCAAAGGCAGCGTACAGCAGAAAAGTCAAAGCTTTCATCTCCTAACCTAATAGAACATGACATAATGAAACGTAACCTAACACAACCTAAAGTGCCGAGAACATTATTGCTGACGCCCAGAGCACAGCAAAATATACTACAGCACAAGGGAGCGCAGAAATACGCCGCACTGATGTGCAATGCACAAAAATCAAAGCTATTCCAACGAAGCTTATCAAAACATAACCAAGCCGGTCGTAATATGACTCAAACCAACGTGCCGAGAGGACAATTCCTGGTGTCCGCAGAGAAAAGCGGAGTGCGGTAGCGCACAGAAGAGGCCAGAAGTCCACAGAATAGCAGTGCGTAGCACAAAAGTCGAAGCTATCCCTACTTACCACAACGTAACCTAACCAAACCAAACGTAATCTGACAAAATCTAACGTGCCGCGACCACCATTGCTGGCACACCGAGAGCGGGGCACAGCATAGTAGAGCAATGTAGAGCGGACAAATCCACAGAATATCCGTGTATAGCACAAAAGTCTAAGCTACCCTATCCTAACCTAACCAACCGTAACGTAACCAAACGCAACATAGCTAAGACTAACGTGCCGAGACCAATACTCCTGGCCTACCCACAGCGAAGCAGGATGTACTAGAGCACTGTAGAGTGCAGGAATCCGCCGAATAGCAGTGTGTAGCACAGAAGTCAGAACCATCCTTACCAAACTTAACCTAACCTATCTAAAGCGAAAGTAACCTTATCCACCGGCACGTGCCGCGACCACCATTGCTGTCCTCCACAGAGACAAGCACATGCTAGTACAGCAATGCAGAGCGCAGATGTCGACCGAATAGCTGTGTATAGCACAAAAGTCGGAGCCAACCTAACCAAACTTAACCAAACCAAGCGTAACCAAACGCAACATAACTCAACCAAACCTGCCACAACCGCTACTACTGGCCTCCCCAGAGACAAGCAGATGCTAGTAGAGCAATGCATTGCACAGGTATCGACCGAATAGCCGTGTACAGCACAAAAGTCAAAGCTATTCTAACTAAATATATCCGAAACCTAGGAAAGCCACGCGTAACATGTCTCATCCTTGCGTGCTGAAACCACCATTGCTCGCCTCCCCAGAGCCAAGCAGAACACACTAGAGCACAGTAGAGCGCAGAACTCCGCCGAAAAGCAGTGTGCACCGCAAAAGTCAAAGCAATCCAAACCTAATCCAAGCTAACGTATCCTCACCAAACGTAGCATAACTCTACATAGCGTGCCGAGACAGCTACTACTGGTCCCCCAGAGTCGAGCAGAGTGCAGCACCGCAATTCACAGCGTAGAAATGCTTCGAATAGCGGTGCATAGCACAAAAGGCGAAGCTACCCAATCCTAACATGACGAATCGTAGCGCTACCAAACGCAGCCTAACGCATCCTATCGTGCCATGATCACTACTGCTGGCCTCCCCAGAGTCGAGCAGGGTATAGTAGAGAGCACTAGAGCGAACAAAGCCACAAACTATCGATATACAGCACAAAAGTCAAAGATATCCTGACCTAAGCAGACCTGACCCGACCTAACCAAACGTTGAATAACTAAGCCTTACGTGCCACGAAAACTAATGCTGGCTTCCCCAGATACAAGCAGAGTGTGATAGCGCACAGTAGAGCGCAAAGGTCCGTAGATTTGCAGTGTGTAGCACAAAAGTCAAAGCTACCACATCCTAACCCAAAGGAACCCAACTTAGCCAAACGTAACTAAACTCAACCTAACGTGCGGCGTTCACTACTGCTGGCGACCCCAGAGTATGCGGATCATATTAGAGGAGAGCAGGGCGCGGAAATGCATAAGTTCTCAGTGTACAGAAGAAGAGTCAAGGGTATCCAAACCTTACACAAGCAAACGTAGCCTAAGCTAACGTAGACAAACTCACCATAACCTGCCGCGAGCAGTATTGCTGGAATCCCGAGCGTCGAGCGTAGTACGGTGAAGCTGTGTAGAGCACAGTAATCCGACGAAGAGCAGTGTGCTGCAAAAAAGTCAATGCTATTTTGTCCCAAACTAACAATGCGTAACTTAACCAAACTTAACCTGACTCATCCTGACGTGCCGAGACCACTATTCCTGCCGTCCTCAGTGCCAAGCTGAACGTATAAGAGGAGATTAGAGCGCAGAAATCCGTAGAGTCGCGGAGCATGGCAAAATAGTCGAAGCTACCCTATCCTAACGTAACCGAACGTAGCCAATCTCTACCTAGTGTGCCGAGAACACTATTGCCTGCCTCTCCAGATCTCAGCAGAACATGCTGGGGTGAAGTAGATCGCAGTAATTCACAGCATTGCAGTTTATAGCGCAAAGGTCAAAGATGCCCTAACCTAACCTTACCAAGCGTAATATAACCAAACGCAGCCTATCTTAACCTAACGGGCCTCGACCACTATTGCTGGGTTCCCAGTCGCCAGGCCGGTCATATTAGAGGCGAGTGGAGCGCAGCAGTCAACAGAACGGGGGTGAACGACAGAAACGTCAAAGTTATCCAAACCTAACTCATGCAATCATAAGCCAACCAAACGTAACGTAGCTATACCTAACGAGCCACGGCCATAATTTCTGGCCTATCCAGAGTAAAGCAGGACATATTAGACCACAGCGGAGGACGGGATCTCACCGAATATCTATGTACAGTACGAAAGTCAAATCTAACCTAACCAAACTTAAACTAACCTAAAATAGACGAACGTAACCTAACTCAACCTAACATACCACGACAGCGATTGCTGGCATCCCGAGAGTCGAGCAGGGTTTAGTAGAGCGTTGTAGAGCGCAGAAATCAACCGAGTAGCTGTATGTGGCGCTAAAGACAAAGCGATGCTCTCCCGACCTAACCAAACGTAGCACAACTGAACGCATCGGAACTCTGCCTAACGTCCCGAGACCACTGCTCCTGGCCTCCCTATAGCCGAGTAGAGCATACTAGAGCACTATAGAGCACGTAAAACCTACGAATAGCGGAGTATAGGATAAAAGTCACAGCCACCCTAGCAAAACGCTACCTAACGTAACATAACCAACCGTAACCTAACTCACCCAAACGTGCCACGAGCACAATCTCTGGCATTCCCATAGGCAAGCAGAGGATGGCAGGGCAATGCAGATCGCTGATATCGGCCGAATAGCAGCGTACAGCACAAAAGACAAGGCTACCATAACCAAACATATCCGAACCTATCCAAGCCAACCGTAACATAACTCAACCTAGCGTGCCGAGACCACACTTGCTGGCCTCCTCACTGCCAAGCAGAACACATTAGTGGAGAGTAGAACGCAAACATCCATCGAATCGTAGTATATTTCAGAAAAGTCAAAGCTACCCAAACCTAACAAAGATGAACAGAACTTAACCAAACGTAGCCTAGCACGACCTAACGTGCCGAGACCGCTATTGCTGCCCTCCCCAGGTCTAAGCAGGACATAATAGCACAACGTAGAGCGCAGAAATCCACCGAATAGCAGCGTACAGAACAAAAGATGAAGCGATTCTTACCAAACGTAGCCTAACCCATCTTAACCGAACGTAGCCTGACTCATAGTAAGGTGCCGAGACCACCCTTGCTGGCCATGCCAGAGCCAAACTGAAGATATTAGAGCGCTGTGG
>NW_016936684.1:4313-5480 GCF_001483705.2 Eufriesea mexicana
GCCACTATTGCTGGCCTCCCCAGGGCCAGGCAGAACATGTTAGTGTAGAGTTGGACGCCGAAACCGATAGAATCGCAGTGTATATCGGAGAAGTCGTAGCTACCCGAGCCAAACCCAAACAAACAGATCATAAGCAAACATAGCCTGACTCAGCTTAACGTGCTGAGACCGCCATTGCTGCAATTCCCAGAGTCAAGCAGGACATTCCACAGCCCAGTGGGGTGCAGAAGTGCACCGAACAGCTGTGTTCAGCACAGGACTTGAAGCTATCTTAACCAAACTTAGTCTAACACCACTTAACCGAACGTAACCTGACTCAACTTAGCGTGTCGCGACCACTATTACTGGCCTCCACGGAGCCGAACCGAACACGTTATTGGAATGTAGGACGAAGAAATCCATTGAATAGCAAAGTATGTCAGGAAAGTGGAAGCTACCAAATCCTATCCCAAAACAACGGACCATTGTCAAACATAGCTTAAATCAACCTATCGTTGCCGAGACCGCCATTGCTGTCCTCCCCAGAGCCAGGCAGGTCATACTGGAGCGCAGTAGAGCGCAGAAATCCACCGAACAGCAGTGTACAGAACATATATTAAAGCAATCCTGACCAAGCTTAGCATAACCGAATCTAACCGAAGGTAACATGACATAACATGACGTGCCGAGACCACTATTCCTGGCATTCCTAGACCCAAGCAGAAAATATTAAGGCACTGTAAGGAGCATAAATCCACCTAGTAGCATACCATAGCACTAAAGTCATAGCTATCCTCGCATTACCTAACCGAACGTAATATAACCAAACGTAGCCTAACTCAACCTGCCGAGGCCGCTATTGCTGCCCTCCTCAGAGCCAAGCAGGACATACTAGAACACAATACAGCTCAGAAATGCAGCTTATTGCAGTGTACAGCACAGAAGTTAAATCCAACCCAACCAAACCTAGCCTAACCCCACCTAGCCGAACGTAGCATGACCAAACATAAAGTGACGAGACTACTATTGATGGCCTTCCCAGGGCCAAGCTGAAGATATTAGAGCACTGCAGGGCTCAGAAATCCAGCTGAGAGCAAACCATAGCACTAAAGTCAAAGCCCTCGTATCCTAACCTAGCCAAACGTATCATAATCAAACGTAACATAACTGAATCTAACGTGACGAAAC
>NW_016936685.1:0-533 GCF_001483705.2 Eufriesea mexicana
CCAAACATAATACATCACAGCCTATCTCGCGGCGACCAGTACTGCTGGCCTCCACAGAGCCGAGCAGAAGATATCATAGTATACGAGAGCACCGAAATCCATTGGTTGCACGGTATAGCAGAAAGGTCAGTGATAACCAAATCTGGTCCAAGCAAAGATAACATAACCAAACGTGACCCAATTCAAGCTAATGAGCCGCGTCCGCTATCTCTGGCCACCCCAGAGCAGACCAGAGCATGCGAGATCACAGTGGCGCGCAGAAATCCACCGAACAACAGATTTAACCACGAAAGGCAAAGATATCCTAACCTTACCGAATCCAATATAACCTAACCAAACGATGCATAACCCAACCTATCGTAACGAGGCCACGATTGCTGTCCACGCCAGAGCAAAGCAGAATATACTAGAGCATGATCAAAAGTAACATAACCAAACGAAACCTAGCTCACCCTTACGTGCCGAGACCTCCTTTGCTGCCCTTCCCATTGCCAATCAGATCATATTAGGACAATGCAGAGCGCATAAGTCCT
>NW_016936686.1:0-280 GCF_001483705.2 Eufriesea mexicana
ATAGCCATTGAAATGCTATAGAATCTGGCTGGAAAATTCAATATTATAGACGTTTTCGACTTAGATCGTGCTGGGCTAACTTTCGTGCATAAATAAGGAGGAAAGATACCAGTGGCGTGCTATAGCCATTGCAATGCTATAGTATCTGTCTGGAAAATACATTTTTACTGACATTTTCGACTAATATCGTGGTGAAATAGCTGTATTGCATAAATAAGGGTGAAATATCCTATTGGCGCGCTATGGCCATTACAATGCTATAGAATCTGGCTGGAAAATT
>NW_016936687.1:0-1223 GCF_001483705.2 Eufriesea mexicana
TCCTTATTTATTCACAAAAGTAAGCTCACCACGATATTAGTCGAAAATGTCAATAATGTTGTATTTTCCAGCAGGATTCTATAGCACTGCAATGGTTATAGAACGACAATATAATCTTTCCTCCTAGTGTATGCAAGAAAATTATCTCACCACGATATTAGTCGAAAAAGTAAATGAAATTGAAATTTCCAGCCAGATTCAGCAGCATTGCAATGCCTACAGTAGGCCAATAGAATTCCTCCTCCTTACGTATAAAATGGAGTTAGCTCACCACGATATTAGTCGAAAATAAGAATAAAATTGTATTTTCCAGGCAGATTCAATAGCATTGCAATGGCTATAGCACGCCAACAGAAACTTTCCTCCTTATTTACCCAAGAAAATTAACACACCACGATATTAGACGAAAATGTCGATAAAATTGAATTTTATACGCAGATTCAAGAGCATTGCTATGGCTATAGCACGCCAATAGTCTTTCCTCCTCATTTATGCAAGAAAGTTTGTTCACCACTATATTAGTCAAAAATGTCTATAAAATTGAATTTTCCAGCCGGATTCTATAGCTCTGCAATGGCTATAGCGCGCCAATAGAATCTTTCCTCCTTATTTATGCAAGAAAGTTAGCTCACCACGATATTAGTCTAAAATGTCAATAGAATTGAATATTCCAGCCAGATTTCATAGCATTGCAATGGCTATAGTACGCCAATAGAATCCTTTCTCCTTACGTATGCAAAGGAGATAGCTCACAACGATATTAGTCGAAAATGTCAATGGAATTGAATTTTCCAGCCAGATTATATAGCATTGCAATGGCTATAGTACGCCAATAGAATCCTTTTTCCTTACGTATGCAAAGGAGATAGCTCACAACGATATATGTCGAAAATGTCAATAAAATTGAATTTTCCAGGCAGATTCTATAGCCTTGCAGCGGCTATAGCACGCCATTGGAATCCTTCCGCCGTATTTATGCAAGAAAGTTAGCTCACCACGATATTACAAGAAAATTGTCATTAAAATTGAATTTTCCAGGCTGATTCTATAGCATTGCAATGGCTATAGCGCGCCAATAGAATCTTTCCGCCTTATTAATGAAAGAAAGATATCTCACCACGATATTAGTCGAAAATGTCAGTAAAATTGAATTTTCCAACGAGATCCTATAGCAATGCAATGGCTATAGCGCGCCAATAGAACCTTTCCTCCTTATTTATGCA
>NW_016936688.1:0-828 GCF_001483705.2 Eufriesea mexicana
AGACATCTTCGACTAATATCATGGTGAGCTATCTTTCTTGCATAAATAAGGAGGAAAGATTCTGTCTGTGTGCTACAGACTTTTCAATGCTATAGAATCTGGCAGGAAT
Organism: Eufriesea mexicana; assembly: GCF_001483705.2. NCBI lineage: Eukaryota > Metazoa > Arthropoda > Insecta > Hymenoptera > Apidae > Eufriesea > Eufriesea mexicana. Next base: position 110 of record NW_016936688.1, read on the forward strand.
ATAAAATGTTATTGACATTTTCGACTAATATAGTGGTGAGCTGACTCCCTTGCATAAGTAAGGAGGGAAAATTCTATTGGCGTGCTATATTCTTTGTAATGCTATAGAATCTGGCTGGAAAGTTCAATTTTATTGACAGTTTCGTTAATATCGTGGTGAGCTAAGTCTCTTGCATAAATATGGAGAAAAGATTCTGTTGGAGTGCTATAGGCATTTCAATACTTTAGAATCTGGCAGGAAAATAAAATGTTATTGACATTTTCGACTAATATCGTGGTGAGCTGACTTCCTTGCATAAGTAAGGAGTGAAAATTCTATTGCGTGCTATAGCCATTGCAATGCACTGGAATCTGTCTGTAAAATTCAATTTTACAGACATTTTCGACTAATATCGTGGTGAGCTGACTTTCTTCCTCAAATAAGTAGGAAAGATACTATTGGCGTGCTATAGCAATTGCAATGCCATAGAATCTGGCTGGAAAATACAATTTTATTGTAATTTTCGACTAATATCGTGGTGAGCTGACTTTCTTCCTCAAATAAGTAGGAAAGATACTATTGGCGTGCTATAGCAATTGCAATGCCATAGAATCTGGCTGGAAAACACAATTTTATTGACATTTTCGACTATTACTGTTGTGAGCTAACTTTCTTGTATAAATAACGAGGAAACATTCCATTGGCGTGCTACAGCCATTGTAATGCTATAGAATCTGGCA
>NW_016936689.1:0-446 GCF_001483705.2 Eufriesea mexicana
GCTATAGCACGTGAATTGAATGTTTCCTCCTTATATATGCAAGAAAGCTAGCTCAACACGATGTTAGTCGCAAACGTCAATAAATTTGAATTTTCCAACCACATTCTATATCATTGCAATGACTACAGCACGTCAATAAAATTATTACTGCTTATTTATGCAAGAAAGGTGGCCCACCACGATATTAGTCTAAAATTTCGATAAAACTGAATTTTCCAGGAAGATTCTATAGCTTTGCAATGCCTACAGCACGCCCATAGAATCTTTACTCCTTATTTATGCAAGAAAGGTGGCTCACCACAATATTAGTCGAAAATGTCAATAAAAGTGAATTTTCCAGGAAGATTCTATAGCGTTGCAAGGGTAATAGCACGCGAATAGAATCTTTTCTCCTTATTTATGCAAGAAAGGTGGCTCACCACGATATTAGTCGAAAATTTCAGTAA
>NW_016936690.1:0-735 GCF_001483705.2 Eufriesea mexicana
ATGTCAATAAAATTGAATTTTCCAGCAAGATTCTATAGCTTTGCAATGCCTATAGCACGCCAACAGAATCACGCCCCCTTATTTATGCAAGCAAGTTAACTCACCACGATATTAGTCGAAAATGTCAGCAAAATTGAACTTTCCAGCCAGATTCTATAGCATTGCGACGGCTATAGCACGCCAATTGAATCTTTCTTCCCTATTTATGCATTAAAGTTAGCTCACCACGATTTTCGCCGAAAATGTCAATAAAATTGAATTTTCCAGGAAGATAATTTTCCAGGAAGATGCTATTGCATTGCGACGGCCATAGCACGCCAACAGAATCTTTTCTCCTTGTTTATGCAAGAAAGCTAGCTCACAAGGATATTAGACGAAAATGTCAATAAAATTGAATTTTCCACCCAGATTCTAGAACGTTGCAATAGCAATAGCACGCCAATAGAACCTTTCCCCGTTATTTATGCAAGAAAAGTAGATCACCACACTATTAGTCAAAAAAGTCTATAAAATGGAATTTTCCAGCCAGATTCTACAGGACTGCAATGGCTATAGCTCGCCAATAGAATCTCTCCTACTTATTTATGCAAGCAAGTTAGCTCACCACAATATTGGTCGAAAATGTCAATAAAATTGAACTTTCCAGCCAGATTCTGCAGCATTGCGACGCCCATAGCAAGTGAATTGTATCAGTCCTCCTTCTTTATGCAAGAAAGTTAGCTCACCACGATGTTA
>NW_016936691.1:0-759 GCF_001483705.2 Eufriesea mexicana
TATGACTTTCGTGGTATAAACTGACATTCGGTGGACTTCTGCTCTCTACTCTGCTCTAATATGTCCTGCTTGGCTCTCGGGAGGGCAGCAATAGAGGTCTCGGCTTTTTAGGTTTAGCTATTCTACGTCTTGTTTGGCCAGGTTGGGTGTGGTTTGGACAGGATGGCTTTGACTTTTATTCAGTATGCTGATGTAGGTTCGATTTCTGCCGTCAACTGTGATCTAGCATTCTCTGCTTGGCTTTGGAGAGTCCAGAAATATTGGCCGCGGCAACTTACCCTGAATTAGGATGCGTATTACTATGTTACGTTTGGTTAGGTTAGGAGAGGGTAGCTTTGACTTTTGTGCTCTAAGCTACTATTCAGTGGATATCTGCGCTCCACGTTGCTGTACTAAACTCCGCTCTACTCTCGGGAGGCCAACAATTGTAACCATGGCGCGCTAGTTTGCGTTAGGTTACGCTTGGCTTGCTTATGATATGCTTCGTTTGGATAGGATGGCAATGACTATTGCGGTATACACTGCTTTTCGGTGGATTTCTGCTCCCTACGTTGCTCTACTATACACCGCTCGACTCTGGGGAGGTCAGCGTTAGTGGTCGCTGCACGTTATGTTGAGTTAGGTTTCGTTTGGATATGACACGTTTGGTATGTGTAGGAGAGGGTATCATTGACTTTTGTGCTTTATACTGCATTAGGTGGACTTCAGCGCTATACTGTGCTCTAATATGCCTTGCTTGGCTCTGTAGACGCTAGCAAT
>NW_016936692.1:0-798 GCF_001483705.2 Eufriesea mexicana
GGAGGAAAGATTCTACTGGCGTGCTGTGGCCATTGCAATGCTATAGAACCAGGCTGGAAAATTAAATTTCCTTGACATTTTCGACTAATATCGTGGTGAGCAAACCCAGATGCATCAATAGGGATGAAATATTCTATTGGCGTGCAATAGCCATGGCAATGCTGTATAATCTGATTGGAAAATTCAATTTTATTGACATTATCGGCTACTATCGTGGCGACATAACTTACTTGCATATATAAGGATGAAAGTAGTACTGGCGTACTATAGTCATTGCAATCCAATAGAATCTGGCAGGAAAATTCAGTTCTATTGACGTTTTCGACTAATATCGTGGTGACATACCTTTCTTGCATAAATACGGAGGAATGATACTAGTGGCGTGCTATAGCCATTGCAAAGCTATAGAGCCTGGCTGGAAAATTTTAATTTCATTGACATTTTCGGCTAATATCGTGGTGAAATAACATTCCTGCATAAGTAAGGACGATAGATACTATTGGCGTGATATAGCCATTGAAATGCTATTGAATCTGGCTGGAAAACTCAATTTTATTGACGTTTTCGAAGAATATCGTGGTGGGCTAACTTTATTGCATAAATAAGGAGGAAAGACTATAGTGGCGTGCTATAGCCATTGCAATGCTATAGAATCTGGCTCGAAAATACATTTTTATTAACATTTTCGACTAATATCGTGGTGAGCTATCTTTCTTGCATATATAAGGAGGAAATAATCTATTGGCGCCATATACCCCCTGCAATTCCATAGAATCTGCTTGCAAAATGCGATTTTAT
>NW_016936693.1:0-1131 GCF_001483705.2 Eufriesea mexicana
ATTCATCCACACAACCATACATCCATAAATCCACACATCCGTAAATATATACATCCATACATTAATACATACGTACATCCGTCCATCCAAACCTCAATCCATCCATACATCCATCCATCCACACAACCGTTCATCCATACATACATCCAAACATACATCCACCTTTCCATACATCCACCAATCCACACATCCATCGTAACATCCATCCATCCATCCACACTAGCACCCATCCATACATCCATAGATCCGTACATCTATCCACCCATACATCAATCCATCCATACATTCATACATACACACATCCAAAAATCCATCCGTCCATACATCCATACAACCATTCATACATGCATACATACATCCATACATACATCCATACATCCATAAATCCTTCCATCCATACCTGTATCCATCCATACATCCATCAATCCATACATCCATACATACATCCATACATAAATACACCCATCCATTCACAAAACCATTCATGCTTACATACATCCAACCATACATTCATTTTTCCATACATCCATCCATCCATACACCCTGCCATCCATTCTCCCATCGAACCATACATCCATACATCCGTACTAGCACCCATCCATACATCCATCGATCCATACATCTATCCATCCGTACATCCATCCATCCACACGTTCATACATCCACACATCCATAAATCCATCCATCCATACATCCATACAACCTAACAAACATACTTCCATACATCCATACATACATCCATACAACCATCCTCCCATACAACCATCCGCACATACATCCAGCCATCCACACATCCATACAATTATTGATCCATACATACATTCATCCGTACATCCGTCCATCCATACCTCAATCCACCCATACATCCAGCCATCCATACGGCCATCAATCCATACATTCATCCATCCATCCATACATCCATCCATCCATACAACCATTCGTCCTTACATACATCTACCTTTCCATACAACCATCCATTCATACATCCACTCATCCATACATACTTCGAACCATACATCCATACATCCATTCCAGCAGCCATCCATACATCCATCGGTCCATACATCTATCCATCCATACATCCATACAGATATACATCCATACATCCATACATCCGTACACCCATACATT
>NW_016936694.1:0-209 GCF_001483705.2 Eufriesea mexicana
GGTTTACGCACATTAGGTTTAGTTATGTTACGTTTGGTTATGTCATGTTTGGTAAGGTTATGTCAGGATAGCGTTGAGTTCAGTGCTATACACTACAATGCGGTGTATTACTGCGATGTAGTTTCCTCTAGTATGCGCTATCTGGCTCTGGAGGGGCAAGAAATTGTGGTATCGGCACGTTAGGTATATCTTGGATACGTTCAGCTATG
>NW_016936695.1:0-272 GCF_001483705.2 Eufriesea mexicana
TTTCCAACAAGATTCTATAGCAGTGCAATGGCTATAGCAAGCCAATAGTATCTTCTCTCATTGATAAGGCGGGAAAGCTAGCTCACCCCGATATCAGTCGAAAATGACAGTCAAATTGAATTTTCCAGCCAGAAACTGCAGCATCGCAATGACTATAGCGCGACAGTAGAACCTTTCCTCCTTATATATCCAAGAATGCTAGGTCACCACAATATTAGCCGAAAATGTAAATAAAATTTAATTTTCCAGACAGATTCTACAGCATTGCAATG
>NW_016936696.1:0-588 GCF_001483705.2 Eufriesea mexicana
TGTTGCGTTTGGATATGACAGCATAGGAAAACTTTGAATTTTGTGCTATACACTGCTTTTCGGAGGAATTCTGCGCTCTTCGTCGCTCTACTACACTCCACTCGACGCTGGGGGTGCCAGCAATGGAGGTCGTGGCACGGTAGGCCTCGATCGTTTACGTCTGCTTATGTTAGGTCAGGTTGGGTTTGGTTAGGATGGCGTTGACTTTTGTGCTGTACACTGCTATTCGGTGGATTCCTGCGCACCAGTGTGGTCAAGTATGCTCTGCTTTAGTCAAACGGAGGACAGAAATAGTGGCCGAGGCGCGTGAGGTCGTGTTAGGTTACGCCCGGTTAGGCTATGTTTGTCTGAGATAGGCTAGGATACCTTTGACCTCTGTGTTGCACACTGGAATGCGGTCTACTTCTGAGCCCTGCGGCGATCTAGTATGTTCTGATTGCCTCTGGGGATGCAAGTAATAGTGGTCTCGACACATAAGCTTGAGTTATACGCTTGAGTTATGATACGTTTGGTCATGTTACGTTAGCTTAGGTTAGGTTTGGATGGCTTCGGCTTTTCTACTATACACTGCGATTCTATGGATTACTG
>NW_016936697.1:0-471 GCF_001483705.2 Eufriesea mexicana
AGGGAAGAGCGCCAAAGCCGTCGATATCGTGACCTAACCTGGCCAAGCATAACCTAACAGAACGTAGCATAGCTCAATGTAACGCCCCGCGGCCACTGCTCCTGGCCTCCCCGTGGCCAAGCAGAACATACTAGAGCACATTAGAGCGTAGAAGTCCACCGGATAGCAGTGTATACGACAAAAGTCGACGCTATGCTATCCGTATATGTGCAATCCCGACATGAGCAAACGTAACATAGCTCAACCTAACGTACCCCGACCACAATTTATGGCCTCCCCAGAGTCGCGAAAAACTTACTACAGGACAGCAGAGCGCAGAAGTCCATCGAATCGCAGTGTATAGCACAAATGTCATATCTATCCAGACCTAATACATGCTAACGTAGCCTAACGAAACGTAGACTGCCACAACGTAACGTGCCGCGGCCACTATTACTGGCCTCCCCAGATCCAGGCCAAATATACTAGAGC
>NW_016936698.1:0-851 GCF_001483705.2 Eufriesea mexicana
GTATGAATGAATGGATGTATGCTTGTATGGATGTATGAATGTCTGGATGTATGGACGTATGGAGGTACGAATTTATGGATGGGCGGGTGTATGGATGTATGTATGGGTGGATGGATGTATTGATGTATGTATGTACGTATGGATGGATGGATGGATTGGCGGATGGACGTATGGATGGATATATGTATGGATCAATGGACGTATGGATGGGTGGATGTATGGATGGGTGGATGTATGGATGGATGGATGTATGGAAAGATGGATGTATCGATGGATGTATGTATGCATGAATGGTTGCTTGGATTGAAGGATGAATGGATGGGCGTATGTACGGAAGTATGGATGTATGGATGTATGGCTGTATGCATGTATGGATGTATGGTTGGATGGATGTATCTAATGATGGACGTACGAATGGATGCATTTATGTAAGTATGGGTGTGGTGATGTATGGATGAATATATGTATGGATGGATGGATGTATGGTTGGATGGATTTATGGGTGGGTGGATGGGTGGATATATGCTTGGATGTATGTATGGACGTATGTATGGATGTACGTATGGATGGATCAGTACATGGATGGATGGATTTGTTGATGTATGCATGTATGGATGTATGGATGTATGCTTCGATGGATGTATGGGCGGATAGATGTATGAATCGATGGATGTATATATGTATGGACTTACGGATGTTCGAATTTACGGATGTACGCATGTATGGATGTATGGATGGATGGATGGATGTATCGATGTATGTATGAATGTATGGATGGATGGATGGTGTGGTGGATGGATGGATGTATGGAAGTATGGATGTATGTATGTATGCATGTATGGATGTATGTG
>NW_016936699.1:0-565 GCF_001483705.2 Eufriesea mexicana
GGCTGTGTTGAGACAAGCAATAGTGTCCTCGGAACCTAGGGTTTAGTAATGTTTCGTATGCTTGTGCTACGTTTGGCTAAGTTAGGATACGATTACCATGACTCTTGTGCTATAAACTGCTGTTCGGAGGATTTCTGCCATCTACTGTGCCCTAACTTGTTCTGCATGGTTCTGGCAATGCCAGAATTATTGGTCTCGTCACGCTATGTTGAGCTTCACTACGTTTATGAATTGAGCCTCACTACGTTTATGTAGGCCAGGTTAGGTTAAGTTCGGTTAGGGTAGCTTCGACTTTCGCGCCATACACTGCAATTCGATTTGTTTCTGTGATCTACTTCGCTCTACGATATTCTACGTGACACATTGGAGGCCCGATGCAGTCGGCGCGACACGTTATGTTGAATTATGCTACGTTTGTTTGTGTTACCTTTGGCTACGTTATGAGAGGCTACTTCCACTTTTGTGCTATTCACTGCAATGCGGTGGATCGCTGCGCGCTGCTGTGCTCTGATACATTCTGCTTCACACTGTGGAGGCCTGCAATGGTGGTCTCGTCATGTTAGCT
>NW_016936700.1:0-2800 GCF_001483705.2 Eufriesea mexicana
GCAGAACATACTGGAGCACAATAGAGTGCAGAAGTACACCGAAAAGCATTATAAGGCACAAAACTCGTAGCTATCCCATCCTAACGCTTCAAACAGTAACATGAACAAACGCAACCCTACTCTACCTAACTTGCCGCGACCACTATTGCTGGGCTCTGCGATCTTCAAACAGTAACATGAACAAACGCAACCCTACTCGACCTAACTTGCCGCGACCACTATTGCTGGGCTCTGCGGAGCCGAGCAGAACGTCGTTGAGGAGAGCAGTGAGTAGAAATCCATAGAACAGCGGTGTATATCAGAAAAGACGAATATATTCAAACCATGCTCAAACTCACATAACCTACCCAAACGTAAAGTAACTCAACATAACGTGCGGCCAACGATATTGCTGGCCTCCACAGGGCCAAGCAGAGTATATCAGAGCACGGTAAAGCTCAGAAAACCGCCGTGAAGAGGTGTCCGGCACGAAAGATTGCGCTATCCTAGCCGAAATTAACAAAACCTAACCTAACCAAACGTAACCGAGCCCTATCTAACGTACCGAGACCACTATTACCGGCCTACGCAGAGCCGAGCAGATCATACTAGAGCGCAGTAGATAGCAGATGTCCACCGAGTAGCAGTATACAGCACAAGGGCCAGAGATATCCTATCCTAACGTAACAAATCGTAACACAGCCTAACGTAACCTAACTCTACCTAACTTGCCGCGACCACTATTGCTGAGCTCCCTGGAGCAGAACAGAACCTCGCAGAAGAGAGTGGAGCGCAGAAATCGGTAGAACAGCAGTGTGCAGCAGAGGAGTCAAAGCTAGAGGAACCTAACCCACACCAACGTAAACTAACCAAACGTAGCATAATTCAACTTAACGTGCGGCGGCCACTATTGGTGGCCTACCCAGGGCCAAGCAGAATACGATAGAGCGTAGTAGAGCTCAGAAATCCACTGTATAAGTGTATATAGCACGATGGTCAAAGTATTCCTAGCCGATCCAATCCTAACCTGGCCGAACCGAACGTAACATATCCCAGCCTAACGTGCGCAGACAACTATTGCTGCCATCCCCAGAGCCAAGCAGGATATACTAGAGCACAGTACAGCGCAGAAATGCACCGAAAGCAGCGCGTAGCAGAGAAGTTGAAGATATCCAAGCATAACACAGGCAAACGTATCCTAACCAAACGCAACCTAACTCAACATGACGTGCCGCGACAAGTATTGCTGGCTTCGCCAGGGCTAGGCAGAGTATGACAGAGCGCAGTACAGCGCATGCATCCGCCGAAGAGCAGTGTGCAGCACAAAGCTCGTAGCTATGCTATCCTAAACTTGCCAAACGTAACGTAACCAAACGTAACATATCTCAACCTAACGTGCCGAGACCACAGTTGCTGGCTACCCCAGATGCAAGCGGAGCACACTAGCGCACAGCAGAGCGCAGAAATGCATTGAAATGCAGTGATGAGCAAAGAAGTCAATGCTATCCTGTGCTAACATAGGATAGGGAGGCCAGCAATAGTGGTCGCGGCACGACATGTTTAGTTAGGTTATTTTTGGCTATGCTACGATTGGTTAGGTTAGGGTAGGATTGCTCTGACCTTCGTGCCATACACTGTAGTGGAGCTTATTTCAGCGCTAATCTGTGCTCTAGTATATCCTGCTTGGCTCTTTGCAGGGCAGCAATTGTGGTCACAGCACGTTAGGATGCCTTGAGATGCGTATGGTAACATTACCTTAGATAATATTAGAAGAGGAGAGCTTCCGCTCCTGCGCTATAAAGTAGAGGTTGGTGGACTTCTGCGCAGTACTCTGCAGCAGTATATTCTTCTTGGCTCTGGGGAGGCCAGCAATAGGTTCGCGGCACTTTATGCTGTCTGCGTTTGGCTCGGTTATGCTACGTTTGGTTAGGTTGGGATATGTTAGCTTCGACTTTTGAGCTATATGCTGCTATTCTGCGGATAACTGCGCTCTATTCGCCTCTAATATGTTCTGCTTGACTCTGGGCATGCCAGCAATAATGGTCTCGGCACGTAAAGCTGAGGTAAGCTGCGTTTGGTTTGGTTGGGTGCGGTTGGATCTGGTTAGGGTAGCTTCGACTATTCCGCTGTACACTGCTTTTCTATGGATTTCTTCGCTCTACTCACCTCTAATATGGTCTACCTGGCCCTGGGGAGGCCAGCTATAGAGTTCGCGGTACTATAGGTTTAGTCAGGTTACTTTTTCACTAGGTTCGGAAAGGTTCAGTTAGGTTAGGGTAGTTTTGACTTTTGACCTTTACACTGCGATTCAATGTATTTCTGCGCTCTACTCTCCACTAATATGTTTTGCTTGGCTCTGGGGAGACAAGAAATGGTGCTCGTGGTATGTTGGTTTGATTTGTGTTACGTTTGGCTGTGTTCGGTTTGGTTGGGTTTGGTTTGGACAGCTTTGGCTTTTCCACTATGCACTCCAGTTACACGGGTTTCGGTTATCTGCTCTCCTCCAACTTGTTCTGCAGGTCTCTGGGGACGTCAGCAATAGTGGTCGCGGCACGTTACGTTGCGTTGTGTTACGTTCAGTAGGTTCAGGTTAGTTTGCGTTAGGCAATGGTAACTTCGTCTTTTCCGCTATACGCTGCTATCCTATGGGTTCTGTTCTCTGCTCTCCACCTATATGTCCTGCTGGGCACCCAGCAGGCCAGAAATTGTGGTCGCGGCACGTTAGGTTGTGTTAGGTTGCGTTCGGTAGCTATAGGTGAGGATATGTATGGTTAGGATAAACCCAACTTCCGTGCTATACGCTGTCAGTCTATGGGTTTCT
>NW_016936701.1:0-666 GCF_001483705.2 Eufriesea mexicana
CTATAAACCCCAATTTTATACACTTCTCGAATCTGAGGTGATCAGCAATAGTGGTCACTGCACAACGGGTTGGATTCGGTTACGTTAGGGAATGTTACGGTTGGCTATGTTAGGAGACTGTAACAGACCTATGTGCTGTACACTGTACAAGATGATACTCTGCGCTTTACTATGATGTCATATGTTGAGCTTGTATATAAGAAAGACAGCAGTAGTTTTCTCGGCTCATTGTTTTGATTTAGGTTACGCTTGATTCCGTTAGGTCAGGTCTGGTTAGGCTAGGATATCTTTGACTCTTGTGCTTTACACTGGAGCGCCGCTGGTTTTTGTGCACTACTGTACTCTAGTCCATTCTGCTTGGCTCTGGACAGGACAGCAGTAGTTGTGTAGGGCGGTCAGGTGGAGATAAGATGCGTTTGGTTATGCTACGTTCGGTTAGGTTAGGGTAGGAAAACTTCGTCTTTTGTGCCATTCAGTGCTAAATGTATTACTGTGCCCTACATTTCTCTATCATACTCTGCTCGAGTCTGAGGTGGCTAGCAGAAGTGGTCGTAACAGGATAGGATGAGTTAGGTTATGTTTGGTTAAGCTAGGTTTGGTTATGTTTGTTCATGATGGCTCTGACTTGTGTGCTATACACTGCTCTTCGTTGCATTTCTGAGCTCC
>NW_016936702.1:0-245 GCF_001483705.2 Eufriesea mexicana
CATTTTCAACTAATATCGTGGTGAGCTATCTTTCTTGCGTAAATAAGGCGGAAAGATTCCATTGGCGTGCGATTGGCATTGCAATGCCGAAGAATCTGGCTGGAAAACTCAATTTTATGGACATTAACGACTAATATGGCGGTGAGCTATCTTTCTTGCATAAATCAGGTGGAGAGATTGTATTGGCATGCTATAGGCATTGCAATTGGATAGAATCTTGCCGGAAAATTCAATTTTATTGACAT